>NW_028251292.1:0-236426 GCF_964263255.1 Lissotriton vulgaris
GTCAAAGGGCATGCACTGAATGTTGAAGAAGAGTGGGCTAAGGCCCTTGCGCCTGCCTTTATACTGTACTCACTGTGGTTGGGATAAATTTCCCCCCAACATGAGATTCCCTTGCGGTCTATGCCACAGCCTCAATCCCAATATCCCATGCGGCATGAAGCGAAAGCTTTGGTCACAGAAATCCTTGAACAAGTGGAATATCACGGTGTGATTAAAACTTGTGTGTCTCTGATGGATAATCCTCTTTTTACTGTGACCAAGCCTGATGGTTCTTACCGTTTGGTATTGGATTACCGGCATTAAAACTCGCATTGCCGTACCTGTGCAGTACAAAATACCCACAGCTCTGGCCTAGTGGATGGTCTTGTGCCTAAAAGGATTAAAACCACACTTGACATATCCAATGTTTTTTTGCCCACAATCTTTCTGATTTAAGTAGTCAATGGACCGCTTTTACCAGTGGTGGCACACAGAAAAAATGTAAACGTTTGGCTATAGGCTACAAGAATAGTCCAGGTGTATTTGCTGCCTGTATAGTTTCTCTTTTAGAGAGAATCAACCCAGATGCGTGTTCGTATGTGGATGACATTTATCTCACAGACAACGAGATATGGGTGCATCTGTGCGGCGTTACAAATTTAACTTTGCGAGTCTCACATTGCAGAGTACAAAGTGTTGTTCCTGGGCTATGAGCTCAACAATGAAGTTCGAGGATTGGCTCCTTACTTCTTGGAGAAATGTGCACAACTGCGTGCTCCTACAACACTGAAAAAGTTTCAATCCTTTCTGGGAATTTTTAATTTCGGGCGTACTTACATTCCCGAATATGCCCAGCGTATCAAGCCATTAAATGCTCTGATACAACCAACTTTTACCAAATCGTGCTGGCTGCCTGAACATTCAGCCATTTTGCATTCTTTGCAGGCTGATCTGCTAGAATCTAAATTCTTACTGACTTGTGATAACCACACCAACCTGGTGATAAGAATCGTCCCTGGGGGGGTGGGTTTCACATACCTTACTTTTAACGAAGGGGACACAGTACCTATCGCTTACAAGTCACCCTTGTACACTTCGGCTGAAATGCGGTTCTCCACTGTGGAAAAAGTTTTGACAGCAGTGCAAATGGCGATTCTAAAGGAACGCGCACTGTCGCAGGAAAAACGCATGTTGGTTATTACCTGTATCCTGCCTTGGAGGCAGTGACGAAAGCCAGTGTACCTAATTCTAAAGCTTTGCACCCACGGTGGATATAATGGGCAACATCACTGACGTCTCCGGATGTCACGTTCATTTTTGATGCCTCCTTACGGTCGCAGGAGTATTTGCAGTATGGATTTGTTCATCCTGCCCCTTTGACTATGCGCCCTTTGGAGGATTTCCATTGTATCATTTACACTAATGGTTCTGGGCAAGTCGCGCATGGGTCTAAGCACGCATACGTCTCAGCTTGCGCTATTGTGGTTGGTACCATGGTGAATAGAGAATTCAAGTCCGATGTCGTGCATACACAGACATTAGGGGACTGTACCGCCCAGTTAGCAGAGCTCCGTGCTCTGATTCTTGCATTGGAGTACGCAGACCCTATTGTGACTACTCCTATTGTGAGTGACTCTTACTACTGTGTCCAGTCTTACAATGACATTCTGTTCTTTTGGACTCAAAATGACTATTGTGACTCCAAAGGTAGCACAATAAAACATAAAATGATCTGGGTTCGAGTGGGTGAACTTAAAGAGCAACTGCCACTCGTGTATGTAATTCGTACTCTTGGTCATCAGCGTGTGGGAGTTCACGCTGTTGGCAATAGTTTGGCCGATGAGGCTCCGAAGACAGCAGTTTCAACATATTTGGTTGCAGAAGTTACATGTTCCAAAAGTAAGATTGATGATGACATCTTGGCAGCAATTACAGCTACTGAGAAGGGAAGTAAATATCCTACTGGATTTCCTTCAAAGTATTCTTATCATTTAAGCCCTGATAAAGTTCCTTATGTGAAAATACCAGACGTTGGTGACAGATTGATTCCCAATGCGGACCGCAGGTCAGCGCTGATCACAGCAGCCCACAAGGGTGTTGCGTCCGCTCATGTGGGCGTTTCGGCCACTGTATCTCAGTTACAACAGTGTTTTTGGTGGCGGGGACTGTATAAGCAGACGCGTGATTATGTCCTTCAATGTGACATTTGTCAGCAGATCAAGCCTTCGACTGCTACCCGTCCGCCCCAAACACAGTTGTACATTTCCAATAAACCACTTGTTTGTGTTTATTTGGATCACTGCAGTCCTTTTTCCTCTGATACTGCTTATAAGTACATCTTAGTTGCAGTTGATTCTTGCACGTGCTTTTTATGGGTGTGGCCCCACCGAAGTGCTGATTCACGAACTGTCATAAGAGATTTGCGTGTCTTTGTGGGAATTTTTGAGTGTGGCACCTTCCATTCGGACCAGGGTCCAGCGTTCGCCTCTAAGGCGTACAAGGATGCCATAAGTTCATTGGGGGTCCAGGTCAAATTTTCGTCTCCTTACAGACCTGAGGGTAATAGTATTGTGGAGCGGATGAACCGTCACTAAAAGCAATCATTGACAGCTAGGGTTATAGGTACCGGCAGGAACTGGCTGGCCCATCTCAATAGCGTACAGCATGCACTTAATAATCTCCCTAGTAGGTCTCTGGGTGGGCAGACCCCATATGCGATGCTCTTTGGTATCAAAATGTTTGTCCCGGACCTTGAAGGTCTAGACCAGGCGGCGGCAGCTGCCCCCTTTGAAGTAGATGAACATTGTAATGTTTTACAGACTCTACAAGAGACGGGAGACAGTCTTGCCGTGGACGCAACGCCTGCGGAAACAGACCCAACCTCCACGAGGCCTGTGGAGGGACCGGCCGCACGATTAGGATAACCCCGGAAACCCAACGGAACTCACCACCGTCCACGACCGCCGCGGAAAAAATTCATCGACAAACGGAATTTGACTGCGGAAGAACCAAACGAACATCATCTCTGCCGTCAAACCGAAACAAAAATGGCGGACGGAAGTAAATAGTAAACCAAAAAAAAAGGACACACACCTACCTGGAAAACCCACCACCAACAACTCCACGCCCCAATGACATACCCTCAGCACAAACAAGAGCATCCAAATCTCCTCACCGACAGAACACCTGACTGCAAAAAACCATTGGGACACAACCACCACACAGATTATAAAAGGAATCCCTCCCATCACCACAATCCTTTGCATCACAGCACAGCTGCAAGAAAGAGGCAAACATCACACACAACTGACACACACAAACACACATACAACCTGCACACCGACACACCCACCACACCACACCACAGTTGGAGAAGTGTGGCTCAGGGGTTAGAGGCGGCAGACCCGGAAGCTGAGATCGGCCCTGGACCAGGGTTCAATTCCCGGCCTCGGCGGGTCTTGGGCCCAAAAAATTCCACGGAGTCGATAATTCTCGCTCCGGTGCCTTCTCAACTCACGGGTTCACACTCTGCGACTCTGGGCAATAGCTTGCTTAATCTCCACAACGGCCCCTCGCGGCGGGATGCCTGGCTTTCACCTTGTGGATACCCTGCCGGGGTTATCTCACAGGGGAATACCAGGACGGGTTCCCTAAGCAAGCGCCGGGAAACCCTTTGTGGGTAGCTGTGCGCTATATAAGCTCAAATACATTTACATTTACCAACCCCGACAACACAATCCCTACATACCACACACCTGCACACCCAACACTGCCAACACCTTGCACATCACACACCATGGCCCCCAAGAAAAACCCCAAGTTCACAGAGAGCGAGTTGAAGGTCATGGTGGATGAAATCATCCGTGTAGAACCACATCTGTTCGGTACCCTAGTCCAGCAGACCACCTTGGCAAACAAGACCACAATGTGGGACAGGATAGTGACCAGAGTGAATGATTCAGGGACCGTGCCACGCACCAAACAGGATATCCAGAGGCGGTGGTACGACCTCAAGGCAAGGGTGAAAGGCATCAGGGCCAAGAACCACCTGCGGGCACACCAAACTGGCGGTGGCCCTCCCATGGATCCAATACCATACACCCAATGGGAGGAGAAGGTACTAGCCACACTGCACCCTGAGAGCCTGGATGAGGGAGTGGAGGCTGGTAAGTACAAACCAATGACCACCATCACACTGTTATGTCCTGCCTCGCACAACTACTAAGACACATTTCCCAGTCTCCAATCAATGCATGTGGACCACACAGTCACCCGATTGTGAACCCCCAGGGCTCAAATGCACCCACCATGATCAACACAAATGTAGACTCCTACGTTCCCAGGCATGCATGTGGTCAAGCAGCTAACACCACAACACCCAACAGGCCCCCATGTCCACAGGGAGGGTGGGTGGGTGGGTGGGTGGGTGAGAGGCCAGCACTATAACTCCCAACAGGCCCCCATGTCCACTGGGAGGGAGGGTGGGTGGGTGGGTGTCTGAGAGGCCAGCACTACAACTCCCAACAGGCCCCCATGTCCACAGGGAGGGAGGGTGGGTGAGAGGCCAGCACTACAACTCCCAACCGGACCCATGTCCACAGGGAGGGTGGGTGGGTGAGAGGCCAGCACTACAACTCCCAACAGGCCCCCATGTCCACAGGGGGGATGGTGGGTGAGAGGCCAGCACTATAACTCCCAACAGGCCCCATGTCATACCCCAGAGCTAAATAGAGTCCTCCACCATGTGTTGACCAGTGCATCTCCCTCTTCAAACTTACAGGTAGGTTGCCATCTTCACAGGGAGGGGTGGGTGTGAGGGGGAAGTCTGTACTCCAAATACAAATGTGCACCCTCCACCCTCATGATTGCAGCTAGGAGCAACACAACACATGGCTTCGTAGTAACTCCATGGTGAAAATGTGACATAAAACATGGGACAGGTGAGCAAGCAGTGCCTGCATACTGCATTCGTCGAACAACAAACAAGTACCTTATGTCCACATAAGGACCCACAAATAACAGACCCTTGGACACGTGGAAGAGAAGCGTCACATCTGCACACATCAAAGAACTTGCAAGTGGAAACTCAGACATGGTGGCAGTCTACACAATCCATGTAGTAGGCAGGCTGTGCATGGTGTGAGACTTGACATAGCCACAACAGCAAGTACAATGTGTGTCCTGACACAAGGCACATGGATGCAATGACCAAAGCTTGTCACTAACACAAGGTAGACCATCCACATGGGAGAGGGACTAGACCAGGTACAGTAGCAAGGTAGGTTGTCCACAGCCCTGGTGAACATGCCCTAGTCCACATTGCTGAACAACACCAACAATGTCAAAATGACTCCATTGCTACACAGAGTCCAGGGGTACCAACCAATAGCAGAACAGCACTACACATATCCAAGTATTGTCTCCCCACCTCCATAATGCCCAGTACTGTGTGCCACACCAATGTGATGACATCAACAGCCATGTCCTGAATCCCTAGGAAATTGTAATGTAACAACAACAAACCTGTCATGTCCACAGCATTGATTTCAACATTTTTGTCCCTGAGGTGACCGAGAACTGACAGGAGAAGCCAGCAACCGCCAGCACCAGTCGCCCCCCATCCCAACATGGACACTCTGGTGATGATTCCCTGGACACCTCGGATGCGGAGGGCGATGCCGGTCCGCATACACTCCCTGGGCCATCAGGCTCCCCAGACATCCCTGCCCCCACCACCTTGGCCAGTAGAACCACAGCAACTTCCATTGTGACCTGTGCAGCTAACACCACCACCACCACCACCACCAGTCCTGCCTGTGCCATCCTCCCTGACCCATTGGACGATGCCAGACCATCAACATCACAGGCTAGCAGGGAGAGTGGACAGGTGAGGACACAGGTTCCGGACAGGAGAGAAGGTGCAAGGCCTGGTGGGGGACAAGACCCACCCAATCCTAGGACCGAGACCCTGGATCTCATTTCAAGAGTGCATGCATCGTACGAGCGGTCGCAGGCACAGGCGGATCGTGCGCGGCAAGACTCACTTGAGACCCGCCAGCTGTTGAGGTCCATGGACAACCGTATGGGACAAATAGTGGACCTCATGGGCCAGCAAACATCTGTTTGGAGGGAGAGGTTAAACCACAACACACCACCTCCCCCTCCCCCAAGTGGCCAGCGGGACAGGACACCACCACCACCATCGCCTGAGGCCACTGACAGGGAGGTGTCCCCCGAACAACCTGCCCCCACAGCTGGGTCCACTCCGGCTCGAAGACGGAGGGGCCCTCCGAGGCTGGATCTAGGACAGAGCAGTGGCAATGCACCAGCCACCCGCCAGAAGAGGGGCCGGCACTGACTTCAACATACCTTGAGCCTGGCATGCACTCTGTGAACTATCTTGCCCCACAATGCCATGCATTGGCACACGTCTGTTGGACTAGGTTTACACCACACAATGTGGTGTCTACACGGTGAGATCATCTGACATGACCTTCAAGTCACTCTTCCCCTCCACCACCATTTTGTAAATAGGTACTGACACACATCCCCCTGTACATAAACACCACGGAAACACTCAAGGCTGTGTGACCTCCATGTTTTAAACACAGGTTTGCCTTAGTAGTTGTCATTACCAGGTGCAGGGATCAATGTTCTTCAGAATCATGGCTCTGTGGGAGTGACCTAGGGATAATGAGAGAACAACAAGCACAGGTCAGGAAACTGAATCACACCCATCACACCACACCGTACTGCAACATTCCACAAACCACACTCATCAAAAATTAAGCGGATCACAGGACACACATCAGGGAGCATTGCATGTACACCATCTCCCACACCCATTTGCGAACATAACATACCAGAACAGGCAGCATTCACACACCACATCCACACATTACCAGCAAACATACATCACGCATTGAACAGCAGCACAAGACGTACTTACTCACATTCAAGGAAAGTAGCGGTCAATGACCTGACATCTCTGGTCCACACCTTCTTCCTCCCCACTATCGTCATCACTGGACATGGGTGGGATGGGAGGCGGAGCAACCTGTTGGTCTGCAGGGTCCATGATGATTTCAATGTTCTTGCGCAAGGTCAGGTTGTGGAGCATGCAGCAGGCAACCACGATTTTGCATACTTTGCCAGGTGAGTATTGCAGGGCCCCTCCGGTTTTATCCAGGCAGCGAAACCTAGACTTCAGAAGTCCAAAGGTACGTTTCACCACCAGACGTGTCTTCCCATGGGCCTCATTATAGCGCATTTCCCCTGGGGTAGTTGGATTCCGTAGGGGGCTCAGCAGCCACGGCTAGTTTGGGTACGTAGAACCACCTATGTGGGGGGATGACAGACACATACATCAGTACCAGTACTGGTGGGAACAGCATGGCACACATACAACACAATAGTCATCACAAGACACTCACATACAAGCCACGCACGATCTTGATGAAGATTAGCCATCAGTTGGGGGACAATGCTGCTCTGCAGGATGTGGGAGTCGTGTGCGGATCCCGGAAATCTGGCACACACATGAGAGATGATGTTGTCAGCCAGGCACACCACTTGCACATTGATTGAATGGTAGTGCTTTCGATTCCGATAGATGGGTTCACGTGCCTGGGGTGGGACTAGACCAATATGTGTGCCATCAATGGCACCACCTACGTGTGGAATGTGGCTCAGGGCATAGAACTCCCCTTTCACTGCTGCCAAATCTGCTGGATGTGGGAAATGGATGTAATCATCCTTGTAACGCATCATGGCTTCAAGCACATCCCGCAGTACCATGGTAAACATGGATTGTGGAAACGTGTGATCTCAAAACCAAGATGTCACCACATTGCTGTTGCACATCTGACGCAATTTGAGGTCACATCACTGTCACCACTGGCAATGGGAATAGTATGATTACACATGCAACAAATGGACATCGATGAGACACATGGACACGGCCCATTTACATTAGATGCTGAGTTTTGATGCATTCCGGACATACCCTGACACACATGGACAACTATTATCATTAGATGAGTGCGGAGACATGCAGTGTGTCTACACACTGAGTAACGGCACGCCAACAGCCATCACAGGAAATGGTCCTTACTACTGCAATCGTGTGTATCTTTGTCTGCATGGGGAAGGTCCATCACGGTCACAAACCGCCAACCGCATGTGCGCGCTACCGCGATGGTGCATCGTTTGAAAATGAACACTCACTGGCATCGAAATGGCACAGCACGCATTCCGCGGGGGCGGGGCAGGCTAACAGATACATTTGACTGTGAAGTGGAAATGGCAGTTGGTATCCCCCCATTCAGTCACATAGCGGCACCCACCGCCCGGTCCTTGCGGTTACCGACCGCCAGGTCCGTTCGGTTACCTACCGCCGGGTCCAGGCGGTTACCTACCGCCGGGTCCGTGCCGTTACCTACCGCAGGGTCCAGGCAGTTACCTACCGCCGGGTCCAGGCAGTTACCTACCGCCGGGTCCGTGAGGTTACCTACCGCAGGGTCCGGGCGGTGGGTGCCAATATGTGTATTGATGTCACCGTGGGATGGATGGCCATGGCCGGTTACCTACCGCTGAGTCTGGCCGGTTACCTACCACAGGGTCCGGGCGGTGGTCACCAATATGTGTATTGATGTCACCGTGGCATGGATGGCCATGGCCAGTTACCTACCGCCGGGTCCGGGCAGTAGGTAACCGGCCATGGCCATCCATGCCATCCATGTCAGTGTGGGTATGCCGCAGCAGCCCAGGCTTGTTGTGATGTGTTCCTGGTTCTGTCACTGACTGATTGACCTCTATACTGCAAATTGTTATCTTTGAGGAGTGACAAACATGACATGTGTAGTCTTGCGGCTGTGCTGGGTCACAACCGATCACATATATCTTGTGGGTGTGTACCTCACCTGCTTTGCATGATGGAACAATGCCATATCGACCTGTCCGTCCCATACGTTGTACTGTGCATGGCTGCAGACAGATACCTGTTACTTCTATCTGTGTGAACGGCCAACTGTTCACTGACTTGTCCCCTCTTGTCTCCCATTATGGTAGGTCAAGCTGCACCATCGCAAAGCCGTGTGGAGGGCCATAGCTCGTAATGTACGGGCAGTGGGGGTGTGCACCAGGCGACACACACACTGCCACAAGCGGTGGGACGATATCTCCAGGCTCAGCAAGAATGTGGCGGAGATGACACTGGGGCTGATTCCAAGATCAGGCCGTCTTGCACGACGTACCATCACCCCTGTGATGCTACATATCATGGATGTGACCCATCCTGACCTGTCTGCACGGTTGAGAGGGGAGCAGCAGCAAACTAGCAGCAAGCACACTGAATGGGTCTATTTTATGGCACATTTTAATTGATCTAGGTGCGCCCAATGAAATTATACACTTCCTAGCTAGGCTCTATGAGAAACTGTCTTGTAAAGTCGTTATGGACCCTCTGGTGAATGCACCCCTTCCCTTAAAGTTTCAAGAGGCATTCGACAGGGTTGTGTTAGCACCTTTTTTATTTTCATTATTTATTAATCAGGTCGACTCAACTTTAAGTCAGATCCCTGCGGATGCACCACACATAGGAGGGAAGGCAGTCCCTATATTATTATATGCGGACGACGCTGTTTTAATATCACGCACACAGATTGGTCTACAACGACTTATAGACAATTTCATGATATTCATTGAAAGCAGGAGACTCAAGGTAAATAAAACTAAGACTTTTGTGATGACATGTGGGAGAAAGGCCAGGTCAGCAAGCTCTAGTTTCTTCATTGACAAGGTCAAAATGCAACAAGTTAAAACTTTTTGTTACCTTGGGATTACATTCTCAGGGGATGGCAAATGGCAACATGAGTTTGATAACATCAGTTTAAAGATGAGCAGGAATACCAGTAGTATTTTTAGATTTTCCCAAAACTGGGGGTCAGAAGTATAAAAGATATGATGGCAATCTACAACGTACGATGCACCTCATCGGCTTTGTATGGTGCTGGGGTATGGGGGCACCAGCACAATCCAACACTCCAGGGAGATGAAAATAAATTTCTTAAAAAGTTACTTTGCGTACCTACCTCGGCATCCACGGAACTAGTACATAAGGAGGTAGGAATCTAATATATCTCTGACATAGCTGCACTACGCCTTCTGCTGCTATGGCGTTCCATTCGGGCCAAAAAAGAAACACAGTTTACATAAGAGATTATTTGCGACTGCCTGAGGCTTGATCATGCATCCCGTATTTCTTGGCTCAAATATATTTATTTCTAGTATAATCTCCTGTTTGATTGCAATATTTTTCTTGAACCTGAGAATGTAGTTTTAATCCCCCAAAAAGAAATAAAAACAAGGTTTCTTACAAACAAAAAGGAGAACCGTGGAAAGATGTCCGGAAAGTTACCAACTGTGGCCTTCTACCGGGACTTACAATTAAATATTGGTTTTCAGTCTTACCTTTCTGTTGTTACTCGAAATTCCCATCGTTTTGTTTTAACGCGCTTAAGATTGGGCATCGTACACCATCTAGTAGCTTTTCCAAAAATGAAATCCCAATCAGACTCCGTATGCCCATGTAATAATATTTCAAGACAGAGTTGCTGCCACTTTTTATTGTTTTGTAAATTTTATTCTTCATATAGGAAATTTTATTTAAAACCTATCTTCTTAAAAAACAATGTTCGTTCCGCAAAAATAGCAATGAATCTAATATGTTCTTTGGAAAGCCCAGACATCTGCTTTTTTGTTGCGACATATATATTGAAATGTGCAGCTGCCAGGAAATCCATTGCCATCTGACATCATTTGACTGTGTTTCAAGAAATTTGCCCTGTCTGTTCATTCAAATTGTACGTATACTTTGATCTAGGTGTATAGTTTCTGGTAACATCCCGGCCTTATTATTAGAAGAAGCATTACATTTGTATGAATTTTTGTTTTTTAATGTATTCCAGGGTTTTAACATGATATAAATGTTTTCCATGTATATGTTATTTGAAGGGAAACTTTGACCATGAATTGTAGTATCAAAAGGATACATAAATAAAATAGCCATTTTACGCTAATTGATGATTTTTAATATTTTAATTGATTGAAAAAGTTTATGTATTTGCTTTGCTTATATGGTTATGTTTTATAAACCGAATAAAGCATTTTAAACTGAAACTGGGTCTGTGACTTGGGACTGCATGCATGTATTGCTGGTCAGACACAGTAGTGACATCCGTTCTGTATATGGTGTGCTGTTATTGCATGTTGGTGGCATTAGCGGAGTGAGAGTTAGCATCCATGTCAGCCAGCTGCACATACCAGTTGCATTGTAGGGCAGGGGCCCAGGACATGCCATTCAGGTCTGTGGTCCCATGCCATCACATGTGTGGTGGGCTGCATGCACTTGCCATGTTTGTTTCATGCACATGTGTCACAGTGCCCACTAATTCTCTGAAATGAGGATGTCTGGTAGGGGTGGTTCATGTGCAGGATGGGTGCTACATGTTGGTCAGCAGGGAAGGAAGTTTGTATTTTGTAATTTGCAGTACGTGGGCGTGGTACTTAGGAATACCTCTTTTCTCTCTCTTTCAGCTTTGGACGAGGGCACTGACCCACATACGACGGAGTGGCAATGCATCTGGATCTGAGATCACACACACGCAAACTGAGACTGAAGAGAGCAGCCCCGGAGATGGGGACAGAACTATCCCTGAGGACTCACATGTGGAGACCCCATTGTCCTCATCTTCAGACAGCGGTGGTGAATCAGCACTGTTGTTAGACACAGGGAGTGGACAAACTACACCTTCAATGGGTACACAGCACACTGGGCCCACACTGCCACCAACTGCAACAAGTACTGCTCGTGCTCGCCAGAATAGGGGGAGCAGAGTGGCCTTTGGTGCAGGAACCACTGCTCCTGCCCCTGTGACACAAACTGCCCTTAGTGCTGAGGCGGTTGATCTGCTGCGCCAGCTGTGTGTAGGGCAGACAAACATGATTAATGCATTCCTGGACCATGATAGGAAGTTGGGGCAGGTGGTAGCATTCATGGAGGGGATGCATGGTGATGTTGCTGGTCTCCACAGAACAGTACAGTCCTTATCCAACACAGTGTCTGCAGCCATTCAACAGTCACATGGACAAGGTTCTACTTCAGTTCCCCCATCCACACCACTTACTGTCTCAGGGGAGAGTGACAATTCTGAACAGGCCTCATTTTCTGGGTATTGCACTGGAAGCAGGCACAGGCAGCAAGGCAGGCAACGGAGGCCACAGACACCATCCCCTAGGAAAGGGAAATCTTTCACAGAACACAACATCAGCTACCCTGGAGTTGGCACACAGGATCCTCAAGGGGTGTTGGGGGACACAGATTCACAGGGCACACAGGCATACCCCTCAAAAAGTACTCCCAAGGCAAAGTCACATCTCATGGACAAGGCACACACCAAGGACAGGACACCACCCACGGACACAGCTCCTCCCAAGGACAGGGACACTCACAAGGACAGGGACACTACAAAGGACAGGGCACCTCCAAAGGACAGGGCACCTCCCAAGGACAGGGCACCTCCCAAGGACAAGGACACTACTAAGGACAGGGACACTACTAAGGACAGGGCACCTCCCAAGGATAGGGACACTCCCAAGGACAGGGACACTCCCGAAGACAGGGACACTGCAAAGGACAGGGACACTGCAAAGAACAGGGCACCTCCCAAGGACAAGGACACTACTAGGGACAGGGACACTACTAAGGACAGGGCACCTCCCAAGGATAGGGACACTCCCAAGGACAGGGACACTCCCAAGGACAGGGCACCTTCCAAGGACAGGGACACTCCCAAGGACAGGGACACATTCCCAAGGACAGGGACACTCCCAAGGACAGGGACACTGCAAAGGACTGGGACACTGCAAAGGACAGGGCACCTCCCAAGGACAGGGCACCTCCCAAGGACAGGGCACCTCCCAAGGAAATTAAATGAAATAAAATTAAATGAAAAAATGAAAATGGGATTTATAAAGCGCATGGCTGCCCGTGAGTGTCCCAGCGCTAGTAATAGAGGTAGTTGAAGAGAGGAGGAAATTATGGAAAAAGCCAAGTTTTAAACAGCTTTCAGAAGGTAAGATGGTTAGGTTCGGAGCGCAGCGTAAGGGGAAGCAGATTCCACATCTTGGAGGCGTTATAGGAGAAAAGACACCCCCCTATACGGGCCTTTTTGATCTTAGGTATATGGGCAAGATGTAGGTGTGCTGAGCGCAAATTTCTGGATACTTCATGGCGTCTAATCGGATTTTTTAAGATTTGAGGACCCTTTCCATGGGGAATTGTGTGCGTCGTACAGAGAGATTTGAAATATACGCGCTCCTGAATGGGCAGCCAATGGAGCCGTTTGAGGGCTGATTTAGCCGAGCTCCTACTATAGAAGCTAGTTAAGAGTCGGGCTGCCGAGTTCTGTACCACCTGGAGTTTGGCAAGGACTTTCTTAGGGGCACCAAGGTACAGAGCGTTACCGTAATCCAGTCTAGATAACAACAGGCTCTGGATCAGGATCTTCCTGGAATTTTTGGGGAGCAGAGGGAGAATTTTGCGGGTGGACCTAAGGATGCCGTAGCAGGCCCCCACTGACTTCCTGGCTTGGGTAGTGAAAGTGAGACTGGTTGCCCAATACTAAGACCTCAGTTTTATCACTATTAAGTTTAAGATGGGAGCAATCCATCCAGTGTGAGATGTCTTGTAGGCAGGAGTAGAAATTATCCGGGGGATGATTGGTTTGACTGAGAGAGACCACAAGCTGGGTATCTTCAGCATAGGTCACAATTTTAACCCCCGTAGGGGGTAACTATTCTCTCCAGGGGAGACATATAGGCATTAAAAAGGGTGGGGCTCAAGGACGAGCCCTGAGGAACCCCACAGTGTACAAGGGTAAGACGGGATTTAGAGGTTCCCTCCAAAATTTGGAAGGAACGATTGTGAAGAAAGGAATTAAGCCAAGTCAGTGCGGCCCCCGAGATTCCCAGTTCCCTGAGCCGGTGGGTCAAGGTAGTATAGTTCACTGTGTCGAAGGCTGCGCTCAGATCCAGGAGGATCACTGCCACCGATCCTCCTGAATCGAGGATCCTTCTAGCCTCCTCCACAACCGCAATCATGTCTGTTTCAGTGCCCTGACCCGGGCGAAAGCCCGTCTGGGACAGATACAGGAGCCCATTCTTTTCCAAATAGGCTGAGAGCTGCTGGTTGACACATTTTTCAGCTATTTTGCTGACTATAGGGAGTAAGGAAATGAGTCGATAATTGCCCAATTCAGCCGGGTAAAGGTGAGGTTTTTTTAATAGGGGTTTTACTATTGCCCTTTTCCAGCCGTGATGCACAATGCCTTGTAGTAGAGAGGTGTTAATAAGTTTGGCCAACGGGGGCATGATAGTGGAGGCAACTAATTTCAGAATGTTGGATGGTGCTGGGTCAAGTGGAGAACCACTTTTCATGGAAAGAAATAGGGGAAGAAGGGTATCCTCTGTGATCGGGAGGAAGGAGTTAAGGCAAGGACTGTGTTGTTGCTGAGTATTGAGAAGGGATTCTGCAGGCATTTCTCCTGTGAGGGAAGGGATGGATTTTAGAATGGTTTGAATTTTTGCATTGAGGAATTCTGCGAACTTATTACAACGGTTACAAGTGAGGTCTATGGGAGGTGGAGGCTGAGGGATAGTTAGAAGCTTATTCACTATACGGAAGATTTCCTTTGAGGAGCAGGAGGCGGTTCTGATTTTTTCCTCAAAGAAGGCAGCTTGTGTTGTTTTAATGGCCTTTTTATAGATTAAAATGGATTGGCTATATTCTTTCTTTTTTGGGGGGGCAAATTCTTTCCTCCAGGCTCTTTCATTTTTTTGCAGAGTTTTTTTAGCATGCGGAGGTCATTATTGAACCAGGGTGACTTGGGCTTCCTGCCAGAGGTATGGACTGGTGTCTTAGGGAGAATTATATCGAGGGAATCCTCAATTCAAGCAGAGAACTTAATGTCCGCTGTGTGGATAAGGGGATCCTGAGGTGGAACTGAGCTTTCAAGAAGTAGCGTCCAGTCTTCTATGGCCAATTTCGACCAGCGACGTTCCAAGGCTTTGGGAGACGATTTAGACCGGTAAGATAACAGAATAATCCAGCAGAAAGCAATTAAGGCATGATCAGTCCAAGGAAGGGGGATAGTGTCTTGTACCTTCAGATCCGAGATGTTAGAAAACAGAGGATCGAGAAGATGGCCCTTGATATGGGTCGGTTGATCATTGAGCAGGTGGTGTTGGTATGCTGCAAGGTCAAGTTGCAACTCAGATGCCACTTTAGCACCTGGGTTGTCGAAATGAAGGTTTAGGTCACCTAAGATGGTAAAGTTCGGGAAGGTACTAGCCAGGGTGAATGAGGCTTCTAAAAGGGAGCTACAAAGGACAGGGACACTCCCAAGGACAGGGACATTGCAAAGGACAGGGACACTGCAAAGGACAGGGAACCTTCCAAGGACAGGGAACCTTCCAAGGACAGGGCACCTCCCAAGGACATGGACACTCCCAAGGACAGGGACACTACCAAGGACAGGGACACTGCAAAGGACAGGGACACTGCAAAGGACAGGGCACCCCCCAAGGACAGGGACACTACAAAGGACAGGGCACCTCCCAAGTACAGGGCACCTCCCAAGGACAGGGACACTGCAAAGGACGGGCACACTTCAAAGGACAGGGACACTGCAAAGGACAGGGCACCTCCCAAGGACAGGGCACCTCCCAAGGACAGGGACACTACAAAGGACAGGGCACCTCCCAAGGACAGGGACACTCCCAAGGACAGGGACACTCCCAAGGACAGGGACACTGCAGAGGACAGGGACACTACAAAGGACAGGGCACCTCCCAAGGACAGGGCACCTCCCAAGGACAGGGCACCTCCCCAGGACAGGGACACTCTCAAGGACAGGGCAACTCCCAAGGACAGGGCACCTCCCAAGGACAGGGCACCTCCCAAGGACAGGGACACTCCCAAGGACAGGGCACCTCCCAAGGACAAGAACACTCCCAAGGACAGGGCACCTCCCAAGGACATGGACACTCCCACGGACAAGGCACCTCCCAAGCAGCAGGCAGATCCCAGGGCCAAGGCTTCTCCCATGGACAGGACATCCACCAAGGACAGGCAGCTATCACCCCTGCATCCCCTGAAGCTGGTGTTAGTGAAGGAACGTAAACCACATGTGTCAGAGGTGGAGTCGCCCCATACCTTTATTCCCATCTACACCCCGGTGAAGCAGAGGAAGGAGTACACTGTTGTTGCATCCCCCATTACACATGATGCAAAGGGCAGAAGGCAGGGCCAGAGCAAGCGTCAAGCAGGGTCCAGCACATCCCCAGAGAGCAGACCCCTACCAGCACATGATCCACCTTTGATGGGTGACGTTTGAGATGAGCCCGTACCACTTACCAGTCCAGTCATGTCCAGAGTGCCCTTACATATCCCAAAGAAACGGAAACACACCCCGGTGACACCTGACCACCCCAATGTCGCTCCAGTACAGCTGTCCCCAGATCCCAGAGCCACCCTGCCTCCTGGCCCAAACAGCCCTGTGGCTCATTATTTCAGTTGTCCTAGTGGGTCAGCTGCAGTTCACTCTCATGTGTCAGATAGTGGCACTCTGTCTGTTGTTCGCTGCCATGCCTCATGTAGTAGCACTGTGTCAGTTGTGCCCTCTCCTGTTTCAGGTACTGCCACTGTGTGTGTCCGCCACTCTCATGTCTCAGATGCTGGCATGGTATTTGTTGGTCACTGTCCAGGGACATGTCCTGGCAGTGTGTCTGAGTCTATGGCTCATGTGTCAGTCACTAGAACTGTGGCTGTGTCTCACACTCCTGTATCCAGTCCTGCCATTGTGTCTGGGTCTATGGCTCATGTGTCAGTCACTAGAGCTGTGGCTGTGTCTCACACTCCTGTATCCGGTCCTGCCAGTGTGTCTGGGTCTATGGCTCATGTGTCTGGGTCTATGGCTCATGTGTCAGTCACTAGAGCTGTGGCTGTGTCTCACACTCCTGTATCCGGTCCTGCCAGTGTGTCTGGGTCTATGGCTCATGTGTCAGTCACTAGCGCTGTGGCTTTGTCTCACACTCCTGTATCAGATCCTGCTACTGTGTCCGAAACTACGAGGACCCACAGTCCACCTGATTCTGTGCTGTAAGGTGCAGTTACCATCACTAAAATCTCATTGTACTTGATGTCTGGAATGTCCATTGTAACCACCCTTGCATTATTATTGTCCATGGGACTGTCCACATGACACACGTTCATGTGCTGCCTCAGATGGACCTGCTCTGTTCTGTACCATGGACTGTTGATGCTCTTTGCCCCTCTCATGTGCTGCCTCAGATGGACCTGCTCTGTTCTGTACCATGGACTGTTGATGCTCTTTGCCCCTCTCATGTGCTGCCTCAGATGGACCTGCTCTGCTCTGTACCATGGACTGTAGATGCATTGTGCCCTCTCATGTGCTGCCTCAGATGTACCTGCTCTGTTGTGAACACTGCCCTGTTGCTGTTAGGATGCTGCATTGTGCACTCTCATGTGCTGCCTCAGATGTACCTGCACTGTTGTGAACACTGCCCTGTTGCTGTTAGGATGCTGCATTGTGCCCTCTCATGTGCTGCCTCAGATGGACCTGCTCTGTTGTGAACACTGCCCTGTTGCTGTTAGGATACTGCATTGTGCCCTCTCATGTGCTGCCTCAGATGGACCTGCTCTGTTCTGTACCATGGACTGTTGATGCTCTTTGCCCCTCTTATGCCCTGCCTCAGATGTACCTGCTCTGTTCTATACCATGGACTGTTGATGCATTGTGCCCTCTCATGTGCTGCCTCAGAAGGACCTGCTCTGTTCTGTACCATGGACTGTTGATGCATTGTGCCCTCTCATGTGCTGCCTCAGATGTACCTGCTCTGTTGTGAACACTGCCTGTTGCTGTTAGGATGCTGCATAGTGCCCTCTTATGTGCTGCCTCAGATGGACCTGCTCTGTTGTGAACACTGCCCTGTTGCTGTTAGGATGCTGCATTGTGCCCTCTCATGTGCTGCCTCAGATGGACCTGCTCTGGTCTGTACCATGGACTGTTGATGCTCTTTGCCCCTCTCATGTGCTGCCTCAGATGTACCTGCTCTGTTCTATTCAGTGTGCATGCTCCTGCCTACTCACAAAGTCAAGCTCTGTGCTGTGCAATAAAGCAAGTTAATCCTGCGTTGTGGTTTATCTGTGTCATTCCTGGTTGTCTCCTTGCATTGTTGATATATTGCTGCTGTCGTACATGCTGTTTTTGCCACTTTAACATGGCCATTGCCCAGCACTGTTTACTTTCGTTTGGCAGGGGTGACAGTCATTACAATATGGCTGTGGACTGTGTAAGGGTGGGGGAGGCACTCTGAGGCTTATTTTGGGAAAACAGTGGCTTCCCATACACTGCAGGTTATGTGGATGTTTTTCATATGGTTCAGGTTTCACAGTCATGATTCGTGGCTTCCCAAGAGTTTGTTCAGTCTCGACTTTGACAGTCAACATGTCAGGGCTCATCGTCTGTGTGTTGGTTCTTGATGTGTGTGCAGCAGGGTTGATTTTTGTGGTGTGTGGTGAATAGGCCCCTGTCTGTTAGTGGGGTAGGTGTGGTGTTGGCCTGAGGGTGGGCCAGCATGTCTCCTTATGTGTGCTATGCCTTTGTGTGTTGGTGTGTGTATGAGAGCTTGGGAGATGTGTGGTCGAGCCATTCCTCAGAAAAGTAGGCAAGTGCACAACCCTAATTTCAATGTTAGCTTATAAGCGTACTTGTTTAAGTTCATTCATAAAGAAATTTATCAAATTTAGGTTGCTCCCAAGGGTAAGTTTTCCGTCCTATAAAACGTAAATGTCATTCACGATTGTGTGTTTCCAAAAAGAATTGGTTACAAATCCTAGTGGGGCACTCCTTTAGTGATCAACAGAAAGCTTCAAGTTCATTCACAAATTGAATTTATTATTCATTCAATGATTTCATAGCAATCGCATTTCAATTCCAATTTTCATCCATGTGTTATTTATTTTCATTATTTCAAGTAAACATAAGATTTCACTTCAACACGATTAATTCTCCAATGCATTTCGAGCATTAAATCTGCTCTTCATGAGGGAGTGAGTTCTAAAAAATAGGATACAACCAATAAACTATAATTCAAGAGAACAATAAACCAAGTTCAATACGATTTCATGATGCATGCTAATTCAAGACCAAACAACCCAATGTGAACAAAACAGCCCTCATGAATATTTGTGAGGGACCATGCCTCTAATTATTACTAATATTAGAATAACTCACGTATCCATGTCAAATTCAATGGAATAATTCCGGTTTAGGAAAGATCTGTGGGGAAAAATGACGATTATACATCTACATATTTATACTGAAGAGGTGTAAGCAACGCGGCTGTTAACGATACCGCTAGTCAATAGGATGAGCGTCGCGCTCTGTAATAAAACGAGAGCGCTTCAAACATTAAGTTGGAATCTTACCCTCGTATTCAGATTCGCAGGTTATACAATGTTCCTCCTTGAAATCGGGACCGGTTAAAAAACACCGACACCGCGCTTCCGCGTCTAATGTGTAGTGTGAGTTGGTTAATAGAAATGGAGGGATGGACTACTAGAAAGTTCGGCGGCCATCTTAGACAAGTCATGAAGTGAACTAAAAGGCTATGGCTGTACAAATATCAACAAATAAGGAGCGTTGTAGTGTATAAAATATACTTAACATGCAATAATGTGAACATAGTTAGACAGTGTATGAATTTAAATAAAGGCATCACATTGCAGAAGACACAGAGCAATTAAGTTCAACATCTAGAGAGATTTACAGATAACATAAAAATTCAGTTCGTTCATTCAAACCATTCGATTTCAAAGCCTGTAGCTGGTAAATCAAAAAGTTTTCTCTGCGCAGTAATTGTTTATTATTGTCTTTGCCTTCAATTTTGTCAACAACTTCCAAAATGTGTAACCTTAACTGCGCTATATTATGTTTAGATTCGTGAAAGTGGGTCGCTACAGTCGACTTCAAATTTTTGTTCTTATATTGGATTTGTGTTCATTTGTGCGCAGACAGATTTTTCTCTCGGTCTTCCCCACATACATTTTTCCACAAGGACATTTTAGTAAATAAATAACATTAGCAGTTTCACAAGTAGCTGATACTTGTAATTTGATCTTTTGACCCCGCATGGGATGATGAATCACAGTTCCACGAATGATGTTATGACAGTTTTGGCAATTTAGGCAGGGCATAGTGCCTGTAGATGAACGTTTACATGGTTCCTTTTTTTTGAGAATTTCTCCTAAGTTTCTGTTCCTAGTGTAAGCAAACAATGGAGGTTCCATAAATATGTCTTTGAAATCTGGTTTCATGGATAACATTGGCCAATGCTTATTAATTATCCTCTTAAACGTGTGGCTTGACGTGGTAAATTTTGTTACTACCACCATTCTGGTGGTTTGTTTTTTCCAGCTTTTAGTCAAAGATTCTTTACGTGTGATTTGTTGACATTTTGAAACTGCTTTCGAAATGACTGTTAGGGGGTATCCTCTTTCTGTGAATCTTCCTGACATTTCATTGATTCTTTGATCTACTTTTTGTTCATCGGACACTATTCTTTTAATTCTCAACATTTGTGATGTAGGTAAATTGTTTTTCAATGAAAATTGATGGTGGCTTGAATAGTGGAGAATGTTATTTCTATCTGTTATTTTCCTAAAAATGTCCATTTCAAAACTAGTTGTAGTTTTTGATATTTGAACATCCAAAAAGGTAATTTGTGTATCAGAAATTACACTGGTAAATTGAAGATGCTCATTGAATGAGTTCCATGTTTGAATCGCCAACCTAGCACTTTCTTTATTTCCTTTCCATAACATGAATATATCGTCAATGTACCGTTGATACATTAGAATGTGGGATTTCCATTCCAGGTTTGACAAGATATGATCCTCCTCAAATCTCTTCATCACGAGATTAGCATACGAAGGGGCGATACAATTCCCCATGGAAGTACCGCTGAGTTGGAGGAACCATTCCTCCTTCCACTTGAAATTGCTATGATACAGGGAAAAGTCAATTTCTTCTCCCTCTGACCATTTTATTTCTTGTATTTTCAAAATGAAAGATTTGAGGAGGATCATATCTTTTCAAACCTGGAATGGAAATCCCACATTCTAATGTATCAACGGTACATTGATGATATATTCATGTTATGGAAAGGAAATAAAGAAAGTGCTAGGTTGGCTATTCAAACATGGAACTCATTCAATGAGCATCTTCAATTTACCAGTGTAATTTCTGATACACAAATTACCTTTTTGGATGTTCAAATATCAAAAACTACAACTAGTTTGGAAACGGACATTTTTAGGAAAATAACACATAGAAATAACATTCTCCACTATTCAAGCCACCATCAATTTTCTTTGAAAAACAATTTACCTACATCACAAATGTTGAGAATTAAAAGAATAGTGTTCGATGAACAAAAAGTAGATCAAAGAATCAATGAAATGTCAGGAAGATTCACAGAAAGAGGATACCCCCAACAGTCATTTCGAAAGCAGTTTCAAAATGTCAACAAATCACACATAAAGAATCTTTGACTAAAAGCTGGAAAAAACAAACCACCAGATTGGTGGTAGTAACAAAATTTACCACGTCAAGCCACACGTTTAAGAGGATAATTAATAAGCATTGGCCAATGATATCCATGGAACCAGATTTCAAAGACATATTTATGGAACCTCCATTGTTTGCTTACACTAGGAACAGAAACTTAGGAGAAATTCTCAAAAAAAGGAACCATGTAAACGTTCATATACAGGCACTATGCCCTGCCTAAATTGCCAAAACTGTCATAACATCATTCGTGGAACTGTGATTCATCATCCCATGCGGGGTCAAAAGATCAAATTACAAGTATCAGCTACTTGTGAAACTGCTAATGTTATTTATTTACTAAAATGTCCTTGTGTAAAAATGTATGTGGGGAAGACCGAGAGAAAAATCCGTCTGCGCATAAATGAACACAAATCCAATATAAGAACAAAAAATTTGAAGTCGACTGTAGCGACCCACTTTCACAAATCTAAACATAATATAGCGTAGTTAAGGTTCCTCATTTTGGAAGTTGTTGACAAAATTGAAGGCAAAGACAATAATAAACAATTACTGCGCAGAGAAAACTTTTGGATTTACCAGCTACAGGCTTTGAAACTGAATGGTTTGAATGAACGAACTGAATTTTTATGTTATCTGTAAATCTCTCTAGATGTTGAACTTAATTGCTCTGTGTCTTCTGCAATGTGATGCCTTAATTTAAATTCATACACTGTCTAAATATGTTCACATTATTGCATGTGAAGTATATTTTAAATACTCTACAACGCTCCTTATTTGTTGATATTTGTACAGCCATAGCCTTTTAGTTCACTTCATGACTCGTCTAAGATGGCCGCCGAACTTTCTAGTAGTCCGTCCCTCCATTTCTATTAACCAACTCACACTACACATTAGACGCGGAAGCGCGGTGTCGGTGTTTTTTAACCGGTCCCGATTTCAAGGAGGAACATTGTATAACCTGCAAATCTGAATACGAGGGTAAGATTCCAACTTAATGTTTGAAGCGCTCTCGTTTTATTACGGAGCGCGACGCTCATCCTATTGACTAGCGGTATCGTTAACAGCTGCGTTGCTTACACCTCTTCAGTATAAACGTATAGAAGTATAATCGTCATTTTTCCCCACAGATCTTTCCTAAACCGAAATTATTCCATTGAATTTGACATGGATACATGAGTTATTCTAATATTAATAATAATTAGAGGCATGGTCACTCACAAATATTCACGAGGGCTGTTTTGTTCACATTGGGTTGTTTGGTCTTGAATTAGCATGCATCATGAAATCGTATTGAACTTGGTTTATTGTTCTCTTGAATTATAGTTTATTGGTTGTATCCTGTTTTTTTAGAACTCACTCCCTGATGAAGAGCAGATTTAATGCTCGAAATGCATTGGAGAATTAATCATGTTGAAGTGAAATCTTATGTTTACTTGAAATAATGAAAAGAAATAACACATGGATGAAAATTGGAATTGAAATGCGATTGCTATGAAATCATTGAATGAATAATAAATTCAATTTGTGAATGAACTTGAAGCTTCCTGTTGATCACTAAAGAGTGCCCCACAAGGATTTGTAACCAATTCTTTTTGGAAACACACAATCGTGTCTAGCCGTTCCTGCCTGCCTGCCTAGTTGATTTTGGGTATGATTTCCGTTGTCTGATCCGCTACGTTGCGTTGTCCGTGGTGTGGCTGTTTGTTCGCGGTGCGTGTTCAGGGTGCGTGGGGTCAGTTGTAGCCAGGAGGTTTTGCTGGGGGTGCATGTATGTGTGTTCCTGTCCAGACCTGGGGTTCTGTTGTGGGCAGGGGCTTCAACACGTGCGTGGTGTGTGTGTTGTGTGTTTGCGTACCTCCGTCGTCGTCGGTGACGGTCCATGACTTGCTGGTGGTGGAGCACGAAGAGTACCGGGAATGCGTGTAGGGCTGGGTCCATGACTGTGGTCTGCCTCTGGTGGGTCTCTCTGTAATGTTTTGCCTCTCAGCTGTGGTGGTTCCGCCGTGTTCGGGCTGGTGGTATTTTTCGCAGCAATTTGCTGTGTGTTTTCCACCATGGTGATTGTGAGAACGGTAGAGACGTCATTGCGTATGGCGGTGTCTCTAGATTGGTTACGTCCGCCGCGGGGTCGGGTGTGTTTCCGCTGCGGTACACATATTTTCGCGGCGTACAGAAAATTGGCAGTGCTTCCCATCCTATTATGGCGGACGGACTATCCGCGGCTTGCGGACTGTTAAAAGCATTTTCCGCATACTACAGGCCGGCAGTCGCCCTTCCGTCCGCCATCGTAATCGACCTCTAAGTTTGGAAATGGTCCCAGATTGAGGCTGCTTCCCGCTTAGGAGCTATAGATCAAGCTAATTTAGAAAAGGTGCTCGAAGTTGTAGATAACAGCATTAACACGCTTTCTTCCTGCATTTACACATTAGATAATATTGTTTCCTCGGTTGTTGATATTGTGCAGGAAGATGTCTCTGTTTTGTACCATGGCCAAAACCAATTGCGTTCCATTATGCAGTTTGCGTGGACTTTACAAATGTTGAAGGCAGGAAAGGTGCCTTGGGACTACATGAACATGTCCTCATTATTTGCCCCTTTTAATTTGACTGACAAACTGCAATTTAGGTCTATGAAAGATGCAACTTTTTCTATGTTACATATTGAAAAGTTGCAAACTTTGCCGTGTTCTGTGGCCGAGACAAATTCTGCTGTGTGGCTCATCCATGGGTTAATAACATTACCTTTTCCTTTGTTCAAATTCGAAGCATGCATGAAGCATTATGCAATTGGCAGGTATGACCCTCTGGGCATCGCTTATCTGCATGAAGCTTGGTCACTACCATTTACCTATAGGAGCCTGAGGGAGGTAAAAGAGGTTTATTTGAATGGTGAAGATTGCACAACAACACCTGATCACTCATTAGTGTGTAGGAATATCCAATTGCCTGGCTTGTGTAATCAAAAATTCATCTAATTTGGCCTGTGTCTTAAAAGGTACACCGACACCTGCTATCACACCAATATTCACATTACTAGCAAACGGTAGCTATTTACTTTTAAATAATGAAGATTGATGTGTGATGCTGGCAGGAATTCCTTACATGGTTACGGTCTCTCAACGTGTAGTTTGTTGTAAAAACGTAATGTTTCTTCCTCCACATGGGAAGCTGGATGTTTCCATCTGGCCGTCGATTCCGACCTTGAAAGCAGAGTTCAACAAGATGAGTCGAATAAGAGCTCTTTTGTCACAGAAAGAAGTCACCCTTACATCTGTCCTTCACGTGGCACACAGCAGTGCATGCCTTATTTAATATGGATCTGCCCCTGCATTTCAGGGAGGTAATTCACACTATCTTTAATGCTTCCTCGACTACAGGGCTGGCTCACTTTTTTGAAGTTGTTAGTAGTGGCCTTGTGAGTTCTTTCCAGACTATATTCGGTGTGTTCCCGGCATTATTTCATTTGATTTTCTCCAACCTCTTTGGTGGATTTCCCTTGATGCTCACTCTGGTTGCCGGAGTGCTTCTACTGCTTTGTCTATTTCAGAATGGATGCACATCCTGTGCCACAAGACGATTTGTCCCGGCTGTTGCTGCTCCGCAACCAACTGCCTGATTACTATGTAGCGGTGCCTCTGGCTACAGTGAGTGCAGCTTATGGATTATCGTTTTGATTTTCCTTTTTCACATGCGTCCAGCCTGTCTTTCATTGCCTGAGCTGCGATTTCGAATGGGCTCTGGATTTGTGTCTCTGCAGTACGATGTTTCCCAGCGCAGATTATGATCAACTGATGGGCCCCTTAGTTGCTCACGAATTGCTTTGTTCTGGTGGCAGGATTATGGTCTTTGCAGCGATGCATGGAGTCCTGGGACGTTGGAATATTTTTGAAGCAGTACATGATTTCTTGGCACGCAGTTATATTGAAGTACATTCGAGTTGTCCTCTGATGGTACTAGAGGCTCTGGCATTGAGGAACATGTATGTTCATTACCGGTGCTAAATTGGATGGCTGAAATGTTTTCAGATGAGAATAATGACTCCCTGTTGGAGGCTGTTGCAACGTACTGTGCATATACACAGTTGGAGTGGGGTGCATTTCCTTCAGTCTCTCTTTCACGACTGATGTCACATGTTGGACATCTGATTTTTTTTTTTACTATTTTTTTTTGGGGCCTATTAGCTTTACTGTTCCCACAAGTGATTACTAATTTGGAGTATTTTTAAAATTCGTAGTTTGCTCCCGTTTTTTCAATATGGCGAATTTGAACTTGATTCTATCTCTCGAACTTGAACTCTGCGTTCCTGCTTTGCCCACATTTCTTGCCTGTGATCCGATCAAGGGAGTGTGTAGTGGGGCTGAGCCTTGCATTTATAAAGTGTTAAGTTAGCATGAGCTTATTAGAAGTTTAAACACTATTTTACCTTTTGCTTTCTTTTGCACACGGCATACATGTTAGTTATTGTTTAGAGTTAGGCTGAGTGTTTTGCTTCACATGAGAATAACTTGTTTTTATACATTGCTAGACTTGCTTCGTAAGCTTAGTCTGAACACTGAGTGCCGAGGCCTTCAAGGTTATATCAACACTGTTGCTATTGTTTGAACTGATCAGCGCACGTTCTAGCCATAACATATATGCAGCTTTGGCCAACTCAGATACTGGCGCCTTTAACAATGCACTGTGTAGGCATGACTGAACACACTTGGAGAACATTTATATGCTGAGAGCTTGTGTAGAACTCGATGTGATTCACTCCTGCTAATCCTTGATGTATGGGGTCGCCTATGCAAGCCTAAGAGACCTTCTTTAGTTATAAAATAACCTACTAGCAAGGGAGGGTGAAATATAGGTATATATTTAACCTGATTCTGTTTAGCATTATAACATGCTTTCTCCCTTTGTATTTATGGAATAGTAACTATGCTGACAATCTTATTTCTTATCATATGTCTGCTTGTATTAGCTAAGATGCTGCACCTGAGATCACATCGTTAAAATAAACATTTTAAACTTGCTTGTGTCTCTCTTTACTCCCTGTTCTGGACTGGTATGAGAGTATAATGAGAGTGCTCATGTTTTCCACCTTACCTGAGGTATCCTAAGTCGCATGTTCTGGGTTGTCTAATCATTAGTTACTTTGCTATAGGACGAAGAGCTAATGAGACACTGATGCTAGTCTGGTAGGGGATTTTGGGTACTAAGGTGAGTTTTTGGTAAACCCTAATTCACTGAGGCCCTGAGTCTCAGTGCACAGTTCTGTGACTAAGCAGAATCCCTGCAACACTTTCTTCCCAGACTATACCCCATCAGTACAAGCAGCACGTTGGGAGTTTGCTCCCGCTAAGAAACTTCGGTACTCAGCCTCCATCCCCTTCGCTATGCTGTACCCTGCAAAGCTGAAAATCACTCATGACAGCCAATCAAATTTTTTCACTGATGCCATGTCAGCATTGAAATATGCCAAACATATATGCCCGTGCAAGTCGCCTCAGAAATCCTCTCAGAACTCATTCCAATCTACAAATTTAAGTGACAATGAGTGACGTTAGCACCTCCTGGTTAATATGTGTTTAGCAACTTAGGTATACGCTTAAACGATGGCTCCAACAGTGTTTTTGTCCTCTGACAGTATTAGAAATACTCACTTTATACGACTAGATGGAGAGTTCCAAATTGTAGATTGTGTGTACTTAATTCTGCGGTCGGATATCCCAGTATGTCTATGTTATGTTAGCTAAGAACGGTTCATTTGACCCTGGCTCAGCCACCCTGTCTCATAGATGGTGGCCGCTGCCATGCCGTGGACCACAGGGAGATCTGCCATGGGTTTGCACCCGAAAATGTATCCGAGGGGATTTCAAGGGTGTATGGGAGGTATCTTTTCTACACCTGTTTGGGAGGTGGGAGTGGGAGGGGGGGTTATGGGGATTATGTTCTAAGAGACAGCTCCTATTTTTGCTGGACACGGTCGGTTTTGGTCAAAATGATTGCTACAGATTGAGTGCGTTCACTGGACAGAATTGTCATACCCATCGGGCAAGATGTTGGGAAACATTTGATATGTGTCCCTTTACAACTTAGTTCAGTATGCAACTCCACCACTCACCATGACTGACACAAAGCTCCTTACCTGGAACATATGCGGCCTCAATGATCACAAGAAGGCCAGGCTAGTGCACTCACATTTGGGTAGACATCATATCGACATATGCTTTCTGCAGGAAACACACCTTTGCAAACATGCAGACTCTAAACTGTTCCACAGATCGTGGGGTGAGGTACATTCCGCCACCTTCTCTAATTATGCTAGAGGAGTTTTTAATATTCATTAGACTCAGTCTGGGCTGGTGCACCAATCACACTGTGATAGATCCTGACGGGTGCTTTGTTATATTACGTGGCCAACTGTTATCCACCCGCGTCACACTATGGCTGCAATATATGGACCAAATATTGACAACCCCCAATTCATGGAGATGGTTATATGGGGAGGCGACAACAATGCAGTCCTGGACAACACTGGAAAGGGAAGGCACGGCCCACAACCCTCATCGAAATGCCACGACAGTCCTGAACTCCATCATCTCGGAGAACAATGTCCATGATGCCAGGCGCCTTTTTCACCCACTTACACGAGAGGGCACATAATTTGCTTCGTTTCACCAGTCATGGTCACAACTTGATTATTGGCTGGTATCTGTAAACATGATTACCTGAACGATAGATAAACACCATCTTCCCTGCACCTTTTCGGATCATGCCCCGGTTCTTTTTCAGTGGCATATTCCAGACACGCGACCACGAGCATTCACGTGGAGACTCCCCCCACATGCCCGTCTAGATCTGGCCTTTAAGGTTGAAATAGCCCTAGAAATCCAACATTATTTTTCCACTAATGAGGGTTCGGTAGACTCCTCGTCCACATTATGGGAAGCTTTCAAAGTTGTCATACGAGGGGCTTGCATCTCCAACCAATCGGGGGCTCTAAAATCTATTTGCACAACACTAAATAAACTGGAACGGGAGAGTAAAGAACTAGAAGCCAAATTCTTTGCAACAAATAATAATAGCATCTATACACACCTTAATTACAGAATTCAAGCAGACAGCGGAGCAGGAAACTAGGTTCCTGGGCATAGAGGCCAGGGCGCGTGGCTACAGTGAGGGAGACATGGCTGGCAAAACCCTGGCTAATCTTTTACGACAATCCACTGCATCCACATTTATAGCGGAATTACAAGACAATGGTTCCGCCCCTATCCGTGGTCACACACGAGCATCTCGCTAAATTCTACCACTCCCTGCATGAAGCTAAGCAGCACGAGGCCTCTCCTGATCTGGTCACCTATGATGTAATATGGCTGAGTCCAGGACATAGGGAATATCTAGACCTCCCTTTTATGATAGAATACATCACCGAGGTGATTGGTGCCCTTCCCACTGGCAAGGCTCCCGGGCTAGATGGGCTAACAACACTTTTCTTAAAAATATACAATGAAACCCTTGCCCCTAGACTCCTGGACATCTACCAGGAATCATTAGAAACTGGAGTGCTACCCCAATCCATGCAGGAGGCTGTAATTGTCACCCTGTTGAAATCGGACAAACCACCTACACTCTGGGACTCTTACAGACCCTTATAGCTAATAAACATTGATACTAAAATCCTTGCTAAATGAATAGTGAACAGACTCCAGCCACTACCACCTCTTATAGTCCGACGAAACCAATCCGGGTTCGATCCGGGTACGTCGAGGCCCAAAATGTATGTATTTTCTGCTCTGTCCTCCATCAAATCGACCCCAAGCTGCTGGCAGCTGCAGTTTTTTTGGACTCAACTAAGGCGTTTGATTCTCTTGAGTGGCCTTACCTTTTCACCATCCTGCCACGTCTAGGGTTTAGTCTCAACTTTATCAAGATGATCCAATTGCTATATACGAAGCCCACAACCAGACTCCTCACCAATGCTCTCATATCAGAAGCCTTCCGATCTCTAGGGGCACCCACCATGGATGCTCCCTCTCCCCGTTACTATTTGCAATCGCAATGGAACTCCTAGTGGCTAGAATCCGTCAACATCGCTCTTCTCGCAGGTTGATCTTTACTGATCCTAATCTTACTATCTCAATGTATGCTGATGATATGACCCTCTACGTCAGACATCCAGATAAAAATGTAAATCCATTGCTTAGAGAGCTACTTTGATTCGGAGGTCTGTCTGGGGTCAATGTTAATTAGAAGAAATCATCCATTATGCGCTTGACGAATGAACCTATGCACAGAACTCTTGAATTCCTCTTGATGTGGGCAGAGGAAGAGGTCAAATATTTGGGGTGTGTGGCTCTGTAGAGATCTACAACTTCTAAGTCAAGTCATATAAGTCAAGTCATATAATTTGTATAGCGCACTACATACCCAGAGGGTTTCAAGGCGCTTAGGAGGGGAGGAGGATTACTTGTCAAAAATCCACGTTTTGAGTGCTTTCTGAAAGCTAGGTGGTTCTGGGTGAGGCGAAGGTAAGCGGGGAGTGAGGTCCATGTTTTAGCAGCCAGGTATGAGAAGGATCTGCCTCCCATGGTGGTCTTGTTGATGCGGGGTACAGTGGCGAAGGCTTGGCTGGAAGAACGTAGTTGGCGGGAGGGGGTGTAGAAGGACAGTCGTGAGTTGAGGCATTCTGGACCGATGTCGTAGAGTGATTTGTGTGCGTGGGTAAGCAGTCGGAAAGTGATCCTCTTATTGACGGGTAGCCAGTGGAGGTCTTTAAGGTGACCAGAGATGTGTTCGTTGCGTGGGATGTCTAATATGAGTCTGGCTGAGGCGTTTTGGATTCGTTGGAGTTTCTTCTGGAGTTTTGCGGTAGTACCTGCGTAGAGGGTGTTTCCGTAGTCCAGTCGGCTTGTGACCAGAGCGTGGGTGACTGTTTTCCTTGTGTCGGAGGGGATCCAGCGAAATGTTTTTCTGAGCATGCGAAGGATGTTGAAGCAGGAAGAGGATACTGCGCTGACTTGTCTGTTCATTGAGAGTGAAGAATCCAGGATGACGCCTAGGTTCCATGCGTGGTCTGTCGGGATGGGTGCTTTTCCGAGGGCTTCCGGCCACCAGGAGTCGTCCCATGCAGAGGGGGAAGTACCTAAGATGAGGACTTCTGTTTTGTCTGAGTTCAGTTTCAGACGGCTTTGTTTCATCCATTCGGCAACTTCTTTCATTCCTTCGTGTAGGTTAGTTTTGGCGGTGCTGGGGTCATTGGTGAGAGAAAGGATCAGTTGAGTGTCATCCGCGTAAGAGATGATGTTGAGGTTGTGTTGGCGTGCGATGGTCGCGAGGGGGCTCATGTATACGTTGAAGAGGGTGGGGCTGAGTGAGGATCCTTGTGGTACGCCGCAGATGACTTCAGAGGCCTCAGACTTGAATGGTGGAAGGCGGACTCTCTGGGTTCTTCCGGTGAGGAACGAGGTGATCCATTCAAGTGCTTTTCCTTGGATTGCGATGTTATTGAGGCGTTGTAAAAGGGTTTTGTGGCAGACTGTGTCGAATGCTGCAGAGAGGTCAAGGAGGATGAGGGCGACTGTGTCTCCATTGTCCAGTAGAGTTCGAATGTCGTCTGTTGCTGCGATGAGGGCGGTCTCAGTGCTGTGTTTTGCTCGGAAGCCAGATTGTGAGGGGTCGAGGGATTTGTTGGCTTCGAGGAAGGCGGCGAGCTGGTTGTTGACAGCTTTCTCGATGACTTTGGCCGGGAATGGAAGAAGCGAGATGGGGCGGTAATTATTGAGTTCGGTGGGGTCCGCTGTGGGTTTTTTCAGAAGGGCGGTGAGTTCAGCGTGTTTCCAGTCTTCTGGGAAGGTGGCGGAGTTGAATGAGCAGTTGATGACGTCTCGGAGGTGCGGTGCTATGACGGAGTCTGCTTTGTTGAAGATGTGGTGAGGACATGGGTCTGTGGGGGATCCTGAGTGGATGGAATTCATCAGGCGGATGGTGTCCTCAGTGGAGATTGGGTTCCAGTCGTTAAGGGTGTTCACGGGGGGAAGATGATCAGCAAATGGTAGGGTGGGTTGGTTTCCGGGTTGGTTGTCAAAGCTGTTGTGGATGTCTGCAATCTTGTTGTGGAAAAATGAGGCTAGGGAGTCGCAGAGGCTTTGAGAGGGGGTGATGTCGTTGGAGTTGGCCGAGGGATTGGAAAATTCCTTGACGATGTTGAAAAGTTCCTTGCTGTTGTGAGCGTTGTTGTCAAGTCGGTCCTTGAATGCTGTTTTCTTGGCTTTTCGGATTAGTTGGTGGTGAATGCGGGTGGCGTTTTTGAAGGCGTCCTTGGTGTTGGTGGTTGGGTCTTTTTTCCAGGCCTTTTCAAGGGAGCGGCAGAGTTTCTTGGACTTCTTGAGGTCATCGTTGAACCATGAGGCCTTCTTGCTGCCAGGTTTGTTTTGACGTTTTTTCAGTGGTGCTAAGGTGTCAGCGGTGTTGGATAACCATAGGGTGAGGTTGGCTGCGGCTTCGTTAGCGTTAGAAGAGAGGGCTGGGGTGTTTTGAAGGAGCGATGCGGAGATTTGGTTCGTGGTGATTTTGTTCCAGTTTCTTTGCAGGGTAGGTTGGAGGTGGATGCTGGGTTTTGGTTTGTTGTAGGTGAAGTGAACGCAGCTGTGGTCAGTCCAGAGGAGGTCAGTGGTGTGGCTGAAGGAGACATGGTTGCTGGATGTGGAGATGGGGTCGAGTGTGTGACCTGCGATGTGGGTGGGGGAAGTGACCAGTTGTTTAAGTCCGAGGTTGGCGAGGTTGTCCACGAGGATGGCGGTGTTGCGGTCGTTGATCTTTTCGAGGTGAAAGTTGAGGTCTCCCAGAAGGATGTAGTCTTTGGAGGGGAGCGCGTGTGGGGTGATGAAATCCGTGATGTCTTCACTGAATTTAGCGCGGGTTCCTGGTGGTCTGTAGAGGAGGGTGCCTCTGAGTGTGGTCTTGGGGTCGATGTGGATCTGGAAGTGAAGGTGTTCGGAGTTGGCGAGATTGGCGTCATAGCTGGTAGAGATGCGGATTGATTTCTTATGAACAATAGCGATTCCTCCTCCCGTGTGGCTGGTACGGTCTTTGCGAGTGATCTTATAGTCTTCAGGGATGGCAATGGTGATGTCTGGTGCGGAGGAAGCGTTCATCCATGTTTCCGTAAGGAAGGCGATGTCCGGAGAAATGGTGTCTAGTAGGTTCCATAGGTCAATGGCGTGCCTGTGGACTGATCGGGTGTTGAGAAGGATGCATTGTAGGTGGTTGGAGCCGGGAATCTGTGGTGTGGTCGTAGCGGAGATGTTGAGGGTGCCGCTGAATTTACAGGAGAAGCAGGAGAAAGGTCCATGCGTGTGTCCAGGGGCGGATTGGACGCAGTTGGGAGCGCGGCCGGGGTTGAGGGCTAGGAGGGTGGCGGCATCGTAGGTAATGCGGGGGGGCTGGGAGGGACGGGGGCCAGGGGGTATGGCGCTGGGCGCGGTCCAGGCGCGGACGGGCGTAGACGGGCTTACCTTTGGCGCACCTTCGGCGCGGGTTGGGCGCGGTCGCTGCGCGTAAACGCTGCGCGCGGGAGCTCCTGTCATATATGGATGGTGGAGGGGGGGGGGCGAGGGCGTCTCAGCTGGGAGGCGGGGCGGGTCACGAAGGAGGACAACAACAGCTAAAATGGCAGCGGAGGGGTCAGCGGAGCGGAGCGCTTGGGGCGAAATGCGCTGGTGCAATGAAAATGCTTATAAACAATGACAAATGCGCGTTACAAGTGAAATGTTTACAAAGCGGAAGCAGGCGCCTTACAAATGAAGTTTTAACAAAGCGGAAGCAGGCGCCTTACAAGTGAAATGTTTACAAAGCGGCAAGCAGGCGCGTTATCAATGAAATTCTAACAAAGCGGCAAGCAGGCGCGTAATCAATGAAATCTTAACAAAAGCGGCAAACAGGGCACACTGCAGGTCGTCAATTAGGGTTAGAGCACACAACGATACCGCAGTTCGCCAGGGAGGCAAGGGAGCGACCACTCTGCTGGGGAGCGAAGCGAGTCACAGCGCGTTGAGGACACGGAGCGCTGTATCAAGGTAGTGGGAGGGCGTCTCAGCTGGGAGGCGGGGCGGGTCACGAAGGAGGACAACAACAGCTAAAATGGCAGCGGAGCGGAGCGCTTGGGGCGAAATGCGCTGGTGCAATGAAAATGCTTATAAACAATGACAAATGCGCGTTACAAGTGAAATGTTTACAAAGCGGAAGCAGGCGCCTTACAAATGAAGTTTTAACAAAGCGGAAGCAGGCGCCTTACAAGTGAAATGTTTACAAAGCGGCAAGCAGGCGCGTTATCAATGAAATTCTAACAAAGCGGCAAGCAGGCGCGTAATCAATGAAATCTTAACAAAAGCGGCAAGCAGGGCACACTGCAGGTCGTCAATTAGGGTTAGAGCACACAACGATACCGCAGTTCGCCAGGGAGGCAAGGGAGCGACCACTCTGCTGGGGAGCGAAGCGAGTCACAGCGCGTTGAGGACACGGAGCGCTGTATCAAGGTAGTGGGAGGGCGTCTCAGCTGGGAGGCGGGGCGGGTCACGAAGGAGGACAACAACAGCTAAAATGGCAGCGGAGGGGTCAGCGGAGCGGAGCGCTTGGGGCGAAATGCGCTGGTGCAATGAAAATGCTTATAAACAATGACAAATGCGCGTTACAAGTGAAATGTTTACAAAGCGGAAGCAGGCGCCTTACAAATGAAGTTTTAACAAAGCGGAAGCAGGCGCCTTACAAGTGAAATGTTTACAAAGCGGCAAGCAGGCGCGTTATCAATGAAATTCTAACAAAGCGGCAAGCAGGCGCGTAATCAATGAAATCTTAACAAAAGCGGCAAGCAGGGCACACTGCAGGTCGTCAATTAGGGTTAGAGCACACAACGATACCGCAGTTCGCCAGGGAGGCAAGGGAGCGACCACTCTGCTGGGGAGCGAAGGAACCTACATTTTGGTAAATTATATACTTGGTTGGTGGAAAAAACTAAACTCTGGTCGGCGCTTCCACTTTCATTGGCGGGAAGAATAGCCATCCTCAAAATGATCGTTTCATCCAAATTCTTATATTTCTTTGTAAATATCCCGATTCCTTTTATGCAGGCCTTCTTCAAAACACTACGATCGGCGGCCATCTTGATGGTCTGGGCTGGTAAACAGCAGAGGATAAGCTGGGAATTGCTGACACGCCCACTTAGTAAAGGGGGTCTTGGTACCACGGACTTCGAGTTGTATGCCCTGAGTGCTGAAGCCCCAATTTCTTCATTACTGGATTTACCCTGTCCCACTCCAACCCCATGTGGCAACGAGGGGGATATAGCAGACCCTATCCCACTACATATGGCCATATATTATTATTATCGCAGCACACCCAATGAAATTAATACTATCCAAACAGTGAGATGGGCTTGGGAGGGCCTGAGGAAGCAAGTCCAGATCCCATTACTATATACCCCCTCCCTACCAACAGCTAAACACCCGCAATTCCCAATCCATCATGATCAGGGAACTATTGGCAGAGCAAGACACATGGATATTAACACAATGGGGGATCTCTACACAAATAGTGTCTTTCTAACCTGCTCCGCTGACCGGTCGGAGGCAGTGATGCCTATTTTGGAACAGTTCCTGTTCCACCAGCTCAAGACGACATGCCGGGCACTGCATCCCACATTCACAGCCCCTTCAGCGACGCTCCATTTCCTTGACAATTTGTTAACCACACCATCACTGCGTAGACTAGTCACTAGATTATACACCTCCACACAGCAGCACTCCCCTTGGTCAGACCCAGGGGCTTTGGCACTATGGGGCCTTGACCTGGGGGACCAACCAACTGATAAACAATGGGCCCATTGTTGCTCCCAAACGCGATTTCTATCCCCAAACTATAAATTGAGGTTGATTCACTTCAGGTTTCTTCACAGATTTTATAGAACCCCTCTACAACTATTTAAAATAAAACTCAAAGAAAATTCAAATTGCTGGAAGTGCAGGCGTGAAGGTGCTGCCTTCCTCCACATCGCCTGGGACTGCCCCGTAGTTACTGGCTAATGGGATGAGGTATCTGATATTATTCGTGCAGTAACTGGCCATTCCATTGACCGCACCCCCCCTGGTGATGCTTCTAGGGTATGTAGAACAGACACGCTCAGAAGTCCGCTGCCTAACAGCCATGATGCTGATCCTTGCAAGAAGTCACCTTGCTATGCACTGGGGGGCCACCAGAGGCCTGAGGGTTAAGGATTGGTTACAAGACATTGCATATTGCCAGGAGCAACTATCACTTTACTGGGACCTAAGGCCTATGGTTTTCAGACCCCAAAGTATTTGGGAGCACTTCACTATTTGGCTTTGAGCCAGAAATGCATCACCGGTCCCCACTGTACCTCCACACACTACTACAGAACCCCCTTTCAACACGACGCCAGATTAACCTCGTATCCTACTTCACACACAGCTTTAGTAGAATTTAGGAGCGTTCACCTGTGTGTGCTCTGACTGTTTGTGACTCTAAGTTTATGATACAAAGGTATCCCTGTTTCTCAGAATATTATTTTTAATGTCCAACTGCAAACTCTACTGATTTTTGTTTCTAAATGTCGTTAACTGAGAATGCACTTCAATGTAAGCTTTATGCTTCATGTGAACTGTATCGACCAATATCCAAACTGTAATCCCAACTCTGTAATTGTATAATTCTGTTTAATTCTGTCTCATAAAAGCGCAAATAAAAATGTTGTGAAATATTCTGGGTCATCTATGTTCGGCCCATAGCACCAGTGACATATTGTGTCCCTAGTGTGCCCCAGAGTAGACAGCCCCTCCCTAACGAGTTTGACGATCCCAACGATGAAGGGAGTATTCCTTTTTCACTGTGCCCCTGGAGTAGGTGGAATATGAAAACAGGCGAATTGCGGCCCACTTGCCGGCAAAACTGGGGGTGCGTGATGGGTCAAGGTGGGTCTCTTGCAGCATTGCGATGTGGACATGATGTCTATCTAAATATGTGAGTATTTGTCTACATTTCTGGGGTTCTCTCAATACCCTGACATTCCATGTAAGAAGATTGAGTCGTAGTGCGTCAGGTCGAGAGTGTATGGCCGAGTGATAGGGTAACAGCGTAGTGTGCTCTAAAACAAATCGTGAAGATGTTTCTCTTAATGTGCACTCGAAAGTTTACCTGAGAAAAAAGGTTACGATGAAAACAACTGCAAACAAGACCCAACCCACCCTATCCCAAAACAGTATCCCAATGGAGGTAAATAGCGATATAGCTCTACTGGTAGGGTATTGGTCACCAAAAAACACAAAAACCTACCCCCACCCACAACAGCACCCCAAACTGGGACTAGGAACCCACCAGAAACACCTGCAATTCCTGACATAACAATCCTGTCAAAAAAAAAAAAAAAAGTAAGTTAAGATGAGGGATCGCCCGTGTGGGGGGCGCTTGTGTGCTACAAACCCCTCCCTTTTCTCAAACGTAACTACGGAGCAGTCCCCCATTGTTGCGGGGGAGAAGGGGAAGGAGAGAAGGGTGCTTGGCAATGTCCAGAACAGTCCAATACAATACAAAAAGTTCACCAGACAGTTATATAGAACATATAAGTCTCTCGGTACACTTATCTTTTGCCAACGCGTTGTAGGAGCACGAAGCCAATAGGAAATTGTGCAGTAACCCCCTCTGGTGGTGCAGACGATGACTGCACGGCAATTTCGAGTAAACAGGGGATGGCAACATGAAGGTGAAGAAAAAACCTTGGGAGTTGAAGCCCATTGCGTCACTATTCGTTTCTAGAGCCAGCTCCCTGTAGGGGATGGAGACATGGAAGCGCAGTCGTCTGAATCCTGAGGCGGTGAATGGCATTTGACAGTTTCGAGGAAGTCTTCGGCCTGTTGCGTGTTGGAACAGAGAATGTTCTTTCCCTGGTACGTAAGCATATTCAATTTGGGCCTTACATAATTTCTGCTTGACCTGCAAGAACCTGCTGCGTGCCTCCTGGACAGTAAAGTCTGGATAGATGATGCATTCTGTGCCCTCTAAGTGCAGGGATTTATGTTCTCTGGCCTTTCTTAGGGAAGTGTTACAGTCTCGATAGTTCAGGAGTCAGGCCACTATAGGACATGGAGTGCAGCCTGGTGGAGGACGGGGGCCCAGGGAGCTCCACAATGAGTTGTGACTGGAAGGTCGCAGCCCCATAGGTGTCATCAAGAGGCGCTCAATGAAGTCTTCCATGCAGCCTGTATGACTGCTCTCCTATATGCCTACAATGCAGATGTTATTGGTGCGGGCCTCCAAGTCCTCATTTTTTGCCGCGATGACTTTCAGCAGCTTATCCATTTGCGTCACCCGCTGCTGCATCTGAGAGGTGGCGTCATGTTTATCGACATTTTGGACAAGGAAGACAAGGCGGTTGTTCATTGTGTCCATTTTACCAGAAAGGTCTGTGAGGCTGTGCTGCATGGCCAAGAGCAGCGTTTTTACTTCATTGTGTGGAGTGTCTGAGGGTGTCTGTGATTGTTCTCGGCCCGACTGGCTAAAGTCATCTGGGTTAGACTGCCTAGCTGCTTTTTTTGAGTCAAAGACAAGCTTTGGTTGGCGTCCATCAGGCTTCCCCATTCTGAGATTAGGAAGAAGTTCTGCGTGCCCAGATGTAGGGTTGGCTGTGACGGTTGTTAGGAAGAAGAAGGATGCGAAGCATTCTCCAAGCCATGGAATCGGCGCCACCAGGAGAAAGAGAAGCCACACACCAGGGGAGAGCAGGCCAAATGGACCAACAATCTTCAATGAGGACAACGGCGGGCACGTCTGACAGCGCAAGCTGCACTGTAATGTGAAGGAGTAAAGAACAGTAGAACTCCCAATGTGTAGAGGTACGGTTGCGACCCAATCAATGGAAGGAGAACCGGCCAGGAGAGCACTCCAGCAGGCAAAAGGGTGGAAAAGGCAGGACAAAACGCAACACTTGGGCACTGAAAGGAGATAGAGCAACTAAGGAACAGTCCAAGCGTGGGCCAGCTTAGCGTGCAGCAGCAGATAAGCCAGGAATGTCGGGAACAGACAATCCAGGAGCAGGCCCTGACAGTCAGCCCGGCCCTGCGTGACAGCAATATCACGTAGCAATGAGGGCAGTATGGCTATGAGCTCACATCAGCAGGCGCACCTAGAGTCATGAAGCTAACGCTGCCCCATATGCCATGGGGCGGCGCAGCAATCCTCCCAAGGTTGCAAGTCAGAGCATGAAAACACACAAGATGATGGACGGAATGTTGCACAATGGCAAAACATTCACCCCCAGTCACAGATCTGGGTTTAATCCATCGTTATTTTGCTCACCAAGCCACCCCAGTTCAAACATGGCCATATGCAAATTAGTCTTGACCATGTGCCTCCTGGGAACAGTCCAGCCCTAACTGTCAAGCCATGTCTTTCCTGGACCAGAATCAAGCTTCCTAGGACCGGTTTCTGGCTATCAGCCGTCTTCAGCCAGGATAGCTTGACTCCAGTGGCTTGGTGAGCAAGGGACCCACGTCTGGGCATACCCTTCCCACATAGGGTGAACAGCAAAACACACAAGATGATGGAAGGAATATTGCACAATGGCAAAACATTCACCCCCAGTCACAGATCTGTGTTTAATCCATCGTTATTTTGCTCACCAAGCCACCCCAGTTCAGACATGGCCATATGCAAATCAGTCTTGACCCTGTGCCTCCTGGGAACAGTCCAGCCTGAACTGTCAAGCCATGTCTTTCCTGGACCGGAATCAAGCATCCTAGGACCGGGTTCTGGCTATCAACCATCTTCAGCCAGGATAGCTTGACTCCAGTGGCTTGGTGAGCAAGGGACCCACGTCTGGGCATACCCTTCCCACATAGGGTGAACAGCAAAACACACAAGATGATGGAAGGAATATTGCACAATGGCGAAACATTCACCCCCCGTCACAGATCTGGGTTTAATCCATCGTTATTTTGCTCACCAAGCCACCCCAGTTCAGACATGGCCATATGCAAATCAGTCTTGACCCTGTGCCTCCTGGGAACAGTCCAGCCTGAACTGTCAAGCCATGTCTTTCCTGGACCGGAATCAAGCATCCGAGGACCGGTTTATGGCTATCACCCATCTTCAGCCAGGATAGCTTGACTCCAGTGGCTTGGTGAGCAAGGGACCCACGTCTGGGCATACCCTTCCCACATAGGATGAACAGCAAAATACACAAGATGATGGACGGAATGTTGCACAATGGCAAAACTTTCACCCCCAGTCACAGATCTGGGTTTAATCCATCGCTATTTTGCTCACCAAGCCACCCCAGTTCAGACATGGCCATATGCAAATCAGTCTTGACCCTGTGCTTCCTGGGAACAGTCCAGCCCGAACTGTCAAGCCATGTCTTTCCTGGACCGGAATCAAGCATCCTAGGACCGGTTTCTGGCTATCAGCTGTCTTCAGCCAGGATAGCTTGACTCCAGTGGCTTGGTGAGCAAGGGACCCACGTCTGGGGATACCCTTCCCACATAGGGTGAACAGCAAAACACACAAGATGATGGACGGAATGTTGCACAATGGCAAAACATTCACCCCCAGTAACAGATCTGGGTTTAATCCATCGTTATTTTGCTCACCAAGCCACCCCAGTTCAGACATGGCCAGATGCAAATCAGTCTTGACCCTGTGCCTCCTGGAAACAGTCCAGCCCGAACTGTCAAGCCATGTCTTTCCTGGACCGGAATCAAGCATCCTAGGACCAGGTTCTGGCTATCAGCCATCTTCAGCCAGGATAGCTTGACTCCAGTGGCTTGGTGAGCAAGGGACCCACGTCTGGGCATACCCTTCCCACATAGGGTGAACGGCAAAACACACAAGATGATGGAGGGAATGTTGCACAATGGCAAAACATTCACCCCCAGTCACAGATCTGGGTTTAATCCATCGTTATTTTGCTCACCAAGCCACCCCAGTTCAGACATGGCCATATGCAAATCAGTCTTGACCCTGTGCCTCCTGGGAACAGTCCAGCCCGAACTGTCAAGCCACGTCTTTCCTGGACCGGAATCAAGGTTCCTAGGACCAGTTTCTGGCTATCAGCCATCTTCAGCCCGGCTTGTTTGAAGACGGTTGCTAGCCAGAAACCGGTCCTAAGATGCTTGATTCCGGTCCAGGAAAGACATGGCTTGACAGTTCGGGCTCGACTGTTCCCAGAAGGCACAGGGTCAAGACTGATTTGCATATGGCCATGTCTGAACTGGGGTGGCTTGGTGAGCAAAATAACGATGGATTAAACCCAGATCTGTGACTGGGGGATAAATGTTTTGACATTGTGCAACATTCCGTCCATCATCCTGTGTGTTTTGCTGTTCACCCTATGTGGGAAGGGTATGCCCAGACGTGGGTCCCTTGCTCACCAAGCCACTGGAGCCAAGCTATCCTGGCTGGAGACGGCTGATAGCAAGAAACCGGTACTAGGATGCTTGATTCCGGTCCAGGAAAGACATGGCTTGACAGTTCGGGCTGGACTGTTCCCAGGAGGCACAGGGTCAAGACTGATTTGCATATGGCCATGTCTGAACTGGGGTGGCTTGGTGAGCAAAATAACGATGGATTAAACCCAGATCTGTGACTGGGGGTCACAGACTGGGGGTGAATGTTTTGCCATTGTGTATAACAACAAGAAGCACCTTGCTGATCCTTTTTTAGTCACCACTATTTTTGAAAAGGATCAGGTAATTAAATTGGCTTGACCTTATTTTTGATTTATTAAGCCTTCGTTTCTTTCACAAACATTATTCATATTCACTTTCTATACTCAGTGGATAACATAAAAACAGCATGCTATACACTTTTTAGCCCAAAATATTGCACATTTAATTTAAATTATACACTAAATTATAAACACGTAAACATCACATCATAAACTAAACATAAAATTACACTAGCCTCCAATTTCGAAATGCTGGAGTTTCCTTATTATATTCCACATATCGAAAAAACTACTAAGCTTTTAGCATATCCTAAGGATTGTAGCAACCAATTAATTTTGATCCAAACATAGCCTCCAAAGTTCCTTTTAGGATTGCCTAATTTAGGTTGGAAGTTTTCACAAAACCCCTTTATTTTGGATTACCTTCAGGGCCAAGACTGGATTTAAAGCTACAAAAAATACAAAACAACATTAAAAAATAAAGCTTTCTGAACATGGGGTATACATTTAAAACCTTTCATTTGTTATAGCAAAATATTACCTCTCTTTGTTTAATTGTGGGGTATTGCATCCATTGAATCTTTTAACGTCCACCAATAATGTAAGACAGGTCGATGTCAATACTCAGTTTAACTCCAATCTTTAATCTTAAAACATTGCTGCCTCGTGCTATTTGTCTGAAAACTAAAATGCTGTTCTTAGCAGCTTAGCGGTTTGCCACAGAGAAGCTGAAAAACTGTTACTGCATCTCCTACTGACTTCCTTTTTTCTGGTCTTTAAGCGTATCATATTCATCATCACCCCTTCAACTGTTTCTTCATTCTCCAGCATTGCAGCAACTGTAGCCACATTGTTTGTTGGTGTAAATACATTTGATTTGCCATCTTTAGGACGAGTCTAGGCAGCGCATGTGCTGTCTCTCGACATGCTGTGATCAGTCAGGGGGCTTAAAGGCCGCCTCCAGCTTCTGATTGGCTTTTGTCAGTGTTCATTAAAAAGCATTGCTTCTATTTGGATATTGGTTCCTGCTCCTCCAACCTTTGTTTTTAATTGTTGACTCCCATGGATAGCACCCAGGCCTTGTCCTCTTACAATATAGTATGATCTGTCTTTGGAGCTTTCTTTACAATCACATTGAGCACTTCTAGTGCCTTGTCTGTCTCTGTCTTCAGAAACTGGAAACAGCTTGATATTGGTTACCTCAACAGAACTCTTGCCAATAATCCTCCAGCCCCAGCCTCTGACATAGAAAGCATTGCTCTAGCCACACATTCATGGCTGGAAAGTGCCGTCAACAGCTGCCTCCCACCATCTAGAGTTAAAAATAACACCCACCGCCCCCCAGCCCCCTGGTTTACTGAGCCTCTGAAAATGGAAAAGTCCAAATGCAAAGCCCTTGAAAGAAAGTGGTGAAAAGACTACGCCCACGAAAACAAAGTAACATACCACAAAGCCAGGAACGAATACCACTCAGCCTGCACAAGAGCCCGAGCACTTTATGTGGCAAATACCATAAACTCGGCGCACAATAAGGCGAAACAGTCAAAGACCTCGCAGGGGAAAAAACGACTGCATCAGCCCAGCCGCTGAATAAAAAACAATGCCAAGACCTCGCCTCCTTCTTTTGTGAGAAAATTGAAACAATCATCTCAGGTATAAAAAGCAACCTTCCTACTCATAACCCTGAAGATGACACCCCCCCTAGTTTGAGTGTCATTAGCACTCTTGAACACTGGCCTGCCATCACCCTGGAATCACTCAATTCCATTCTTAGAACCGTCAAATCAGGCTCCCCTCGTGATCCAATACCTGCCTCTGTTCTTAAGCAATTGGACATTCCCTCTCTGACTATCATCGCTGACACTTTAAACTCCTCACTTCAGCTTTCCGCAGTTCCCTCACTCTGGAAACACGCCATGGTCAGCCCACTCCTAAAAAAAACGACAGCCAACCCTGAACTTCTAGCAAACTATCGGCCAATCTCTCTTCTCCCAATTTTTTCAAAACTACTGGAACGACACGTTCACACTACCCTTACTCTTTTCACTGAAGAGAACTCTCTCCTTCACTCATCACAGTCCGGCTTCAGAGCGGGGTTCTCTACGGAAACAGCCTTACTAGGAGTTACCGAAAACAAAAGAAAACTCCTAGACGACGGCCAGACAGTCGCACTCATTTTGTTAGATTTGAGTGCGGCCTTCGATACCATCTCCCACTCCAAACTTCTGGCCACCCTAGAGAGAATCGGTATTCGTGGTGATGCACTTAAATGGATTGCGTCTTTCCTGTCACACAGAACTTTTCAAATCGCATCCCCTATAGCTTGCTCAGAGTCAGTAAATGCCCCTCATGGAGTACCACAGGGCTCTATTTTGAGCCCTTTGTTCTTTAATTTATACCTCAGACCCCTGGCTGACCTAGCTGATAAATCAGGACTAACTCTGATGACATACGCAGATGACTCCCAAATCATCTTCTCCCTATCAGAGGCAAGCCCACTGGCCCCATCTTGTCTCAAACAAGGTCTCCAAAATATCTTCAGCTGGATGTCAGCTAACCAGCTGAAGTTAAATGGAGACAAGACCGAGGTCCTTCTTCTGGAGAAAAACAAAGACCTGTGGAATCCATCTCACTGGCCTTCCGAACTTGGCTCCATCCCTACTCCAGCCACACACGTGAGAAATCTTGGTGTTATCATTGATAACACCCTCTCAATGAAACAACAGGCAAACAAAGTGGTCGGCCTTTGTTTCACTATCATGAAATGGTTGAGAAAGATCCTATGGATGCTGCCCCTTGCCACCCAGAAGACCGTAGTCAATGCACTCATAACATCTAGGCTTGACTACGGCAACATCCTTTACCTGGGCTCCAACCAAGCCGTCACCAAACGCCTGCAACTTGCCCAAAATGCGGCTGCAAGACTGCTCTGCAACATCCATAAAAAATCTAGTGTGTCTAAACATCTGATTGACCTTCATTGGCTCAGGGTGGAAAACCGCATTAGGTTCAAAGCCCTGAGCTACATGTTCAAGATCAAATCTGGCACCGCACCAAAGTATTTACAATCTCTTGCAACCCCCTACCTTCCAGCTAGAGAACTGCGCTCCCAGACCTCGGCACTATTTGCAACCCCGAGATTCAAACTAGTGAGAATGGGAGGGAGATCATTCTCTGTACTAGGGCCTACTCTTTGGAACAAGCTCCCGCTTCACATTCGCAAGGAAGACAACTATGCCAGATTTAGAAAGAACCTGAAGACCTGGCTCTTCCACAAATAAACCCTTTCACTCATCAATTTCCTCCTACTTTTGTCCGATCTGTCATCGGCGCCGGGAAACCCTTTTTGGGTAGCTGTGCGCCATACAAATATAAAAAATAAAATAAATAAATAGTGTCACACACTGCAGCGCTGTACTTTATCTTTAAGTATAGCCGCATCGTTCTTTTGTTCTACAAGGCGCGGGTAGTCCACCTCAAATTTTATTAATTTTACAGAGACTTCAACACTCAGCGCTGCGATCATTTAACGAGTGCCATGCTTTATTATTCAGCAAGGTGCATGCCACACAGGTGCCACACTTCATGTTTCCTTTTTTTGGGAGGAGGAAGTAGAGTGTGTGCTTTTAGAGTCGTCGCTGAGCTGCTTTTACTGCCGCCAGTTTTGTTAAAGCTTTCGCTTTGCACTCAGGGCTCCTCCTGGTCGTCCCTTCATCATTTCAAGATTGCGGACATGCTCCCTTTCCCAGCATGCCTTGTGCACACTCCCCCACCGGTGTGTAATGGCATTCTGCTGGCTCTCTCTCTCATTTACTCACATTATTCTCTACTCAATGGGGTCCCACTCTCTGCCAAATGCCTCCCTCTCTCATGCTTAGTGAAGCCTCTCAGAGTTCTTGTGATAACTCCTGGACACACCTACCGTTGTTAACGCATGAAATGAATTACTAGTATTGTAACCCGCTGTAACCCTTGTATCCTGCATGTTGTGCAGCGCTTCGATGCCTTTAGGCCATGTCAGCGCTATATAAAATTGCACAAATAAATGAATAATAAAGTACTCCTCTGGTGAAACACTCCTCTCCCTGTCCCATTTCTGTAATGTTAACACAGGAGAAGGGATGGTGGAAGGGCTCCCCCTCTTCCTCTGACTTTCTTTAGCTTGAACAAGGGCCCCACAGAGAGGGCCTCTTCCGGACTTGTGTACAGTGCCCACCGCCTTGGTGGGCCCCGGGGGAAGCAGAGTTGCAGACTAGTCCTCCCCCGGGGTCGTTCGCACAGGAGGGCCAGGCCGGATTCAAGGGTTGGGTTTGGGGTGGGTATAAGAATGCAGGGGAGGAAGGGGACTTCCTTTTCCTGCATTCTGGCACCATCAGGAGTTTTAGGTTTAGCAAAGGTTAGCTGGAGTTAGGGAGCGTGAGCGGGCCTGGTTTGCGGCGGAGCCACTGGTCGGTGGTGTGGGTGCCTTTTTTTGTGCGGAGGACCAAGCGGAGTGTCGCAGGATCACGTGATGGCAGCCGTGTCTGCCAATGAGGTGAGGGATGCCTTGCGTTTATTGGGGTGCACAGGAGAATCTCCTCCGGCACGGCGTCCTTGAGGAAGCGTGGGTGGGGCTGTCTCGCGCGGCTTTCGCTGGAGTAGCTGTAGCGGTGGAGGCGTGCATGGACGAGCCACCACCGACTGTGAAAGGTATGCCTGGGTGGGGGAGAGGCAGGCCCAAGAAAGAGACAGCGGAACGTGAGGGCCGGCGCAAGAGCCTGCCTCCGCATCTGGGAGACATCGGGAGGGCCCCTGGGACGGGAAGTGACACCGGGTGAGCTGCAGGGACCGCGAGGTGGGCCCAACATGGCTGGGAGGAGGGGAGGGCCCCCATTGGTGCCAGTTGACACCGGGGATTTGGTCCTGCAAGTGGGAGCCTGGGAGCAGGGAACGTGTGTGCGGGCGCTATCTCTGGCGGGCTGCATCGCAATCGCCGAAATGGTGGTCCTTCCTAAATTTCTCTACTCATTTTTAAACATCCCTATCCCTCTCACTTCTCATTTCTTTCGCAAATTATGCTCCCTAATCATTTCGCTCGTCTGGGTGGGTAAACAGCCAAGAGTAGCTTATGACATTCTTACTCTACCCATGTCTGCCGGGGGGATGGGCGCGTCTGATTTCAGGATCTATGCCTTGTGCACCCAGGCCAGTTTCTTGCATTTCTGGATCCACCCTTCCCCTTGTCGCAGCTGGGACAGATGTAGCCTCTCCCTGGCATCTGTCCACAGCTTTGTTTGCACCTGCGGTGTGCCTTCGGGCTGAGGTCGACACGGTTGAGACGCTGCGATGGGCCTGGTCTGGCCTGCGCCGGCTTTCTGGCATCCCTCTACTCTCTGCCAACCCCATGCCAATAGTGAACCACCCGGACTTTCCCTCACTTCGGGCTTCCAGCATGTCTAGGAATGCAACGCGCTTAGGCTTGAAGACGGTGGCGGATCTATATCCGGAGAACACCTTTAACTCTCTTCCTGATGCCTCAGGGTCACTGGTCACGCTTTTATTCTATCAGCTGCGTGCCACGTGCCGGAAACTGCACCCCACTTTCCCTCAGCCCCCGCCCACCATGCCAGCTTTGGATTTCATCTATATTTCCTCGTCGTCGCACAAATTAGTCACCAAATTAGACGCTCTCACTCTAGTGCCTGCTCCCATTTCCTCTGATCGTGCACGGGAGGCCTGGGGTGCTGATCTTGGTATCGACATCTTGCAGACTGGCTATATTGCTGTAATCAGACGAAGAAGCGGTCACCGAACTACCAGCTTTGTCTGATCCATTTCAAGTATTTGCACAGGCTTTACCGCACCCCCGGTGCAGCTCCACAGGCTCGGGCTAATTCCTTGGGACAATTGTGTGCGTTGCGCTGCTCTTGCTGTGGACTTTGCTCATCTAGCTTGGCTATGCCCTAAGGTCTCGGAGTTCTGGCAGGCGGTGTGTTCGCCATTTCTGCCATCACCGGCGCTGCAGTGCACCCCGATCCACCTCTGTGCCTTCTCGGTTTTGTCAAATTCTGTCCTGATGCTTCTCGTCGTCTGATCTCGATGCTGCTGGTCCTTGCTAGGCGCAGGGTGGCCTTGTGTTGGGGTCGCTGACCTGCCCCCAAAGCTGAGAGTTGGTTGGAGGATGCCTCTTGGTGCCAGACTCTCCTATCGGAGTTCTGGGATTTAATGCCTGCTAGGTTCCGACCTGTTGACATTTGGGGCCCTCTGGTTACTTATATCCTTTCCTGTTCCCACCCCAGTGGCACAGCCTCTCCTGCGCTCCCTGCCAGCCCTGAGTCCACGGCGGCCACCGGCACTGGTCAGTGACTGCTCTTTCTCTTGCCATAGGTGCCCCACCCTTTTTTAGTTCCCCACTGCTGTTGCTGCTTTGTGTGTGATCCCCCGTGAGGGAGGGACCTCAGTGTTGTGGAGCTGTGATATCAACTTTCACAATCTTTTAATTTGCTGCAAGCAGTTACCTACCTGTTTCTGAACGCTTGACATGCTCTGTGTTTTGTATATTTGAACTCCAGTATTGCACGGTATATTGTATCTGCCCTGATTTTCCTCAATAAAGGTTTTTGTAATCTTTAAAAAAACTAATTAAAAAAATTAGATTTCCAACCAATGCACAAATCAGGGGGGAAAACACAATATTTTAAATTAATAAAATGTATTAAAAGTACTTGGTTACTTTCTTGAATTAAAAAATATAAATTCAACTGTTTTGGAGAGAGTGCAGTTTATACAGTCAAATCTAGCAGACAATATTAATACGCAAACAACCTGGGTTGCCGAAAGCTTTGTTTCCAAAATCTGGGTCAAGCAGAAGGATCTAGAAGCCTGGGGAATAGTTGTTCTTCAGACAAAGAAAAATCAAACTACCTGCTTTTTTTTAAGATCACAAGTCACAAAAACAGAAACTACAGCGAATACACTAACTAAATTTACCCCATTTAAGGGCCCATCAACACAAACCTTCTGGATAAAAAAGGGTCTTTACCAATGGTTCCTCGATAGAGCATCACAATGTAGTTATGCCATGCCAATCTTCTGAATTTGCAGTTTCCCCTTATTAGTTATCTTAAAAATCTGTATAAAACATCCTGGTTTCGGGGGTGAGTCATAAGACTTTCGGAGTTCTTACAGGGACTTTGTACGAGAAGCTTAAGCTTTTCATTTTTCTCTAGAAAGGCCGTCAATTTCATTTGTGATTCTGACTATTTTAATTAAGAAATATTTCCCATACTCTACTGATTTTTGCTGCTCGTCTGGGTTTTATTATGTATTCTACCATGTATGTCTTCATGACTTTTAACAATTATTCTGTACTGCTTAATTTTGAGATTCTATTATAAATGTTGTAAACTTTTCTTTGGAATGGAACTCATTTATTGTGTGGTCTTAATTATTATTTATTCAACTAATTTTATTTTGTTGGACCCAATGGTGAGAAGTGTGGTGTCTATTAACGTTAGATCGAGGGTGCTGGAGCGGAAAACCTGAGGTAAATTTGAGTGTTCGAAAATCTTAGGGTGCAACAGAATATAGTGGTTCTGCTTCCACACTGGCATGTAAATATGTGCTTTGCGTACAGTTGAAATGTGGAAGACTATCATTTCAGTGCCTATTTTGTGGAATATCCATGCTTTTAAGCACCAGTAAGAGCAGTAACTCAGTAACCAGCAGCCACACACTTATTTAAGCAGTAAGGGTACCTTTGAAAGGCACCATAGTCAGGCTGGAACATTTAGAATCATATTGTTCAACAACACTCAGATATATAGTATAGGAGGACCTTCCTGTTATACAACTGCAGCATCCCATCATATAACAGGAAAAATGTTAATGTTTTTTATTTCATGGCACATGATTTTGATGACCAATAATTGGCAAATGAACAGTGTTGGGCACTTTATATGTTGGCATAATATTTGAAACAGTTAATACTTCTTCAGGTATAAGATGGGTGAGTAGTATTTTTCTGGTGGGCACACTGCATTTGACTCCAAGCTGGAGTATCAAAAACGTTGGTTGAATGAGGTGTGAAGTCTCTTCTCCTTGCTGTTTCCTGCTTTCCTAAAGTAACAATAAAGGACAAAAAGGGCAGGCCCTACCTAGCAACCACCTCACACATATCTACAGAATTAGATGACAAACCTCCTCCTCCTCCCGCTAATCACCAAAATTGCCATCTTCAGGAGGGACTATTCTGGAAACCCCTTCTAAAAAGGTTTGCATGGAATTTCTGAGGGCAACCCTGTATCCATCCTCCCTCACATCAGTGTCTGGGTATCCACCCTCTTGCTTTAGACATGAAGGAAAGACACTTCCTCTGGCTGGAAACACGATATCCCATATGCATATGGGATGTCAGTGCAAGGGTGTGGGTGTTATATCATAGCAGGACTTTGTATGAGTTTTTTTGCACATAATCGAGAGACAACCAAACAAGTGTTTAGACAAAGAGCTACATTATGGTCTAATTTAAGCAAGACAAAAATCAATCCTCACAAATGTGAAGAAATACACAGACAACACGTTTCGCCAATACAAGGCTTCTTCAGGGCATAAAAGAGTATATCAGCATAGATCGACAATTACAGTCCACAATGTCACAAAGCCCAATCAAAGCATCCAAAATTGTCTGACATAAAAACATGTAGCTCATGGGGCCAACTTTATTGCAGCATTCAAAGCTGGGATCCAACAAAACTGCATCTGCACCATGTTCTTAAACGTGGTTGTGTGATTCATAAAACAGCAGTTGCTTTGGCCATTCAGCATGTAAGCTGTGTTAGGCTGAGTATGTCACATAACTGTCGGCTGGGTTCGGCATGCTAAACACTTGTTTGGTTGCCTCTCGATTCTGTGTAAAGGATTCCAATGATCGACTTAAAGGTGGCTGGTTAGTAGAGGTGGGCACTCGTTTCTGGTTATAAATGCAGTGATTATATCGGGTAGTGCAGCACAGAGTTCCCTAGCTGCCGAAATCTGTTCACTTTATAGGAGTTTACATGAGAAGAGCCAGTTGGCTGCCTTAAATTTGGAACAGCTCTGCTCAGGAATACTAATTTGCAAAAATTGGTATGCTGCCAACACAAATTTAGGTGAACAACCTAGAGCACAGACAGCAGTGCCATGTCATTAAAGAAGGTTCACTTGGGGACGTGGTTTGGACGCCGAGAGAAATGGCGGCGTAGTGCGTTGTTCCTCCCGTGGCGTAGGACGAAATACGAGTTTGGAACCCTTTACACTGGACCAAAGTCAGCACCAGCAGCAGATCTGTGGTTTGGGAAGAAAGGGGCACACACAGAGTGGTCTTGCAGACTCGAGGTCGATCCAGAAGCCCTTCAACATGCAAAACCACTGATAGAACCGTGTCCGACATCAGAAAAGAGCGGGCAACCAGCGGCTCCTGCCGAGAATGTGGAGCATCCTGCTTTCATACCGGAATCTTACCGGGACTCACCTCTGACGATAGCACGCATCTGAGCATCTGAGTGAGTACAATCTGTCCACCCTAAGCGCTGTGCACCGATATTAGGTCCCATATCTACAGCCAACATGGAGCACATACAAAATGGCGGGCGCATGCAATTATAACGGAGATACAGGCATTATAAAGCGAGCAGCAGATCGGCAGATCGGCAACAAGCTGGGCGTTAGTTAAGAAATCAAGAAGTCATCACCTGACTGTTTAAACGCGTTTAATAAGGCTGCAGCAATATCTTTGTCGACCCCTTGGTTCACTCAACTACATAATCTGAGAGCTGGACTACTAAAATGGCAGACGCGCGCTTTTCGTGTTGCTCAACCAACAGATCAACAAATGGGAACTGAGCGCTGGATGCGAAATGATAGACAAAACTTAATTCTACTCAGCTCCTATGGCCAGCGCTTGCCCTAACACTGCTCCGCAACAACAACTAAGCGGGCTCGCATAGTGAACACGGATTACAATATACAAAAGCGGAGGAGGACGCCACATTAACGCGTTATTTCTGTAGTAATACAGATTCCCAGCAGAGCGGGTTCACATTGAGAACACAGTCTCCAGTACTTTAAAAGCTGTAGAGGATGCCACATTAACACGTTCTTCCATCAGAGTAGTACAGAGTACAGAGTACAGAGCAGTACAGAATTACAGCAGATTTCGGAGCACAAGGTACTTGGTGCAATGCCCACACAGAGAGGATATAGTGGCCAGAGAGGTACCATCGAATCGAGCTAAGGAAGTCTAATGCGAAAACGCACCTGACTGGGGCAGCTGCGTAGTGCTAATCGAGAGCCAGCAATCGCAATCGCAAAACCAACATCGCGCCATCTATGCATTAGTGTGACCCTGCTACACTGCATCTATTGCATTTATGCACTAACGAGGAAGCGATCCCGGCTCCTGCCCACGTTGCTCACGAACAATATCTACTACCACGACCAGCATCATCTTCAGACCTGCATGACTTTGCTGCTCAGGGCTTGGCCATTAAAGAGTACATAAGCCCTACAATCTGCAAAGCGTCGATAAGGGGGATAAGGAAAAAACAAAGAACCTAAAGAGGCTCAAGGCTGAACAACCGAGCCCAGTTAAGGGCAGAAAGGAATACAGTGACGCCATAGAAACCATATTGAGCAGACTGGAAGAAGTAAGGGACTTGGCCAAATCAACTAAGGAAGAGGTCGTAGCCATCAGACAGGACATACGGGACACCAACGCAAGGCTCACCGAGACGGAGTCAAGGATCAGCCGACTGGAGGATGTACAAACCAAAACCTGCGGGGCTCTCAAAACGCCTGTCCATAGCCTCAGATCAAACCACAAAGAGGCTATCCGAGTTAGAGGATAGAAATCGGAGAGGGAACCTCCGCATTTTTGGAATACCAGAGGGATCCGAGGAGTCTCACGGCTCTTGTGTACCGTTTTTGGAGTCGTGGTTCGCGCAGGCCACCAACATAACCTTCCACCAGCCGCTTGAGTTTGACAGGGCACATCGAGTACCAGGCAGGCTCACCAAAGATCAAAAAGGCCCCAGACCCACTGTCTGCAAACCATTGAAATACCAACACGTAGAGCAGATTCTTGCCTTTATTCGGTAAAGCAACCACATATTATGGAAAAATACAAAAGTCTACATCTCACAGGATTACAGCAAAGAAACGGTCGAAGTTCGAAAGGCATTTCTTGCTCTCCGTCCACAACTTCAGTCAAAGGCTTACCAATACGGTTTCATTGGACCAGCAAAGTACAGAGTGACTATACAAGGATCCCCACAGATATTCACAGATCCACTAAAACTCAAAAGGTTATTAGGCGGTCATGACGTACAAGAAATGGACACCAACGGGCCAAATACCGAGATGGCTTCTGCAGCTGCTTCTGCGCCCGGCCTAAATTGAGGATCCTTTGCCTTGATTTGATTGGGCTTACTTATCTGTAGATACCTGTGTTAAGAATGCATAGATGTTAATATGTTGATGACCACTTGTGGGATCTCTTTGTGGGTGTTCCCTAACAGTGATATTGCTCTTTACACGATACTACTGATGCGTTGTTGATATCCTGTCGACACCTTGTCATTAGCCTGTTACTAGCCAACATAACGAGATCACCATGTTGTCAGCTTGCTGTAGCCATGCTGCTCAGAAAGATGCTACATAACGAGTCAGTTCACCTATGCTCCTTGATAGTTTGAATGCTAACAAGTACTATTCCTTTAAACCACGTTCAGTAAGTTCAATATGGTACTTGTTCCTGATAATTGTCCATCCAAGCAAAAATGTAGTTCTGCAATGCCTACACTTCATGGTTAAGGTATAGCCTGAAAATGTTGAAAATTTCGAAATTGTTGAAAGAGCGTCAGATCTGTGGGTGTTGCTGGCACTAGCGCACCACATATAAGAACTACCAGGAAGGAAGATACACTCTTTACTACCTGCAGCGCTCATTACGCGCCTGGTATACTACGTTAACTTGATGCACATAGTCTACAAATTGTATTAGACCTGGAATGGTCACTGCTTCAGTGTCCAGTTGTTCAGAAGCTCTAATGCGCGGTTGCATCTACTGCTGTAGTTGTTAAAGGTTCACTTGGCAACTCAGTTCCAACACTTATAATGTGTAGTGTTAACCATGGGAGGAAAATGCTGTTATTTTTCTCAAGTCACCATGCCTATCGCATACTTTTGGGGAGGGGCGGGTGGGGGGAATAAGGGGAAGGGGCAGGGTATGTGTGGGGTATTTCATTTTCTTTTGATTTCTGTCCTAATCAACATCAGGCTGCGCACACTATCAGTATCCTGCTTCACACTCACCATCTCTGACATAAAACCATCCACCCGCCAATCAGTATGGCGCCTTAACGATGAGGTTCTTGAGCATGAACAACACCGGGCAACCATTGAAACCGCCATCAAAGAGAGTCTGGTTCACAATACCAGGGGTGACACCACTGACCTGACTAGGTGGGAAGCATTAAAAAAGCACAATAAGAGGGGTCATCATAAAAATTAAGTCATAGTTGGAAATTAGAGGAACTAGAAAGGGAAATATCAATTCTCAAAGCCAAACACTTGCAGGACAGGAAGGATGAATCACTAAATTAGTTGGCCAACAAAAAATACGAATATAATAAAATAGTGAGTGAAAAGGCTGGTGTGTGGCTGCACAGGAGGAAAAGGTTCAAGTTATGCGAGTCGAACAAAGCAGGTAAAAGCCTGGCAGCCTATCTTAAATTCAAAATACAGAAAAACACGATAAACTCCATCGTTGACCACCTTGATGTAACCCATTCCGATCCGACAAAAATAGCAGACCTCTTTAAAGATTTCTATGAACAACTCTACGCCAGGAACACAGACGTAGAAGTCGATAAGATCAATGATTACTTGGGAAAATGTAGACTTCCGTCTCTCTCCCTGGATGAACAGGCAGACATAAACAGTCCAATTACATCCCTGGAAGTTCAGAATGCCATCAAATCATTAAAATTTGGAAATGCCCCGGTCCGGATGGATTCTCCGCAAGATTTTATAAATGCTTCTCCCCGGTAGTCACACAACCACTCCTCCACATGTTCGAGGAGATAAGTGAGACAGGAGAAACAAAAGGTACACTATCAGAAGCTATCATTGCGGTCCTTCCAAAGGAAGGAAAAGACCCTACACTACCCAAGAACTATAGGCCCATTTCACTCATTAATCTTGACTGTAAGCTCTTTGCCTCCATTCTAGCGGCACGCCTCCAGAAAATACTACCAAAACATATTCACCCATCACAGGCGGGGTTTCTGAAGAACAGGCTGTCCAGCGACAACACCAGGACTCTGGCACATGTGCTAGAAAAAGCGAAGCTCCTGCCCACTCCTTCAGCAGCGATAACACTAGATGCTGAAAAAGCATTCGATAAAGTAGATTGGGCATACTTGGAGGATGTATTAAATAAATTTAACCTGGGATCATCACTTATAAGGATGATCATGTCCCTCTATTTCTACCCGGTAGCGAGAGTCAGAGCAGGATGATCATTTTTGTCACCGTTTCGTCTACACCAAGGAACGAGGCAGGGATGCCCCCTTTCCCCGTCACTATTCTTATTGGCTATCGAACCATTCCTATATCATATTAGACACAACCAAAATATACCAGGAATTCCTTTCAACGACTGTATTATAAAATTAACGGCATATGCGGATGATGTACCGGTTGTCTCAGAGAAGACTGATGAGGCTATACCGGCCCTCCTCACTACTATCGAGGAGTTCTCGAAGGTATCCGGCTATAAACTAAACAAAGAAAAGACAGAAGTTAAATTACTCAATAACCTAGGGAGCAAGGATATCATAGGAGAATCTGGTTTAACATGGCAGCTAGGCTGCTTTAAATATTTGGGCTTAGACTTTGATAGCGACCTAATTTCCACAGCACAAATTAATGAGAACATACTTCTGACTAAAATAAACAAACTGCTAGATGGCTGGTCGCCTAAATACTTATCTTGGTGGGGTAGGGCCGAAACACTGAAGATGATGGTAACACCTCTTGTAAATTACTTGGCAAGTATGCTACCAATGACCCTCTCTGACGATTTTATACATAAAGTAGAGAAGCTGTTTGGTACGTTTCTGTGGCAAGGGAAGAAGCCCAGGATATCAATGAAAAAGCTACAGCTAGCTAAAGAAAAAGGCGGCCTGGGTCTTCCAAACTTCAGACACTATCAAACAGCGTTCTTATGCAAACAGGGCGCCCAGTGGCTAAGCAAAGAATCAGATTATACCCCACTATGGGTGGAAATTGAAAAAGCTATAATGGGTACTATTCCACTCCCGGCCCTACTCACCATGGACCTCGCGCACCTACCCTATTCAAAGTATATCTTACTCAACACAAGAAGGGCGCTCCTGAAACTCGATCAGTCAAACCACAAAGGCCTAAAGATCAAAGAATCCACTTCCATAGCCCTTTGGCATAACCCTTCACTGAAAAACAACAGGGTACCCCTTCAGTGGAAACACTGGTCCGCGAAATGTATCAATATAGTAAGCCACCTCTTCAAAGGAAATGAACCTCTACCGTTCTTCTCGCTCCAAGCCACACACGCCCTTGCACCAATAGACTTCTACGACTTCCTGAAACTAAAAACACTTCTGTCTACTCGCTCCTTGACACCCTCTGTACCATGGCTATGGAGTTCTGTCCCGCGTATCAATAAGGCGGGTCACTCTGTTTCGAAGGTTTACAAAATACTCCTCCCCCTTCCTCAGAAAACACACAGACGAAATGAGATGAGATGGGAAGCAGAATCCAACACAACGGGTATGGCTTTCGACTGGAATATAATATACACTACTGCATTTAGGAATAAGGTCTTTCCTAATATTATCTCAAACTAAAATTATGAACTTATTGGACACCAGAGAAGCTCTTTAGACTTCATCTAAGGGATAGCCCCATGTGGTGGAATTGTGATGCTGGAGTGGGGGACTTGGCCCACATGATATTTAATTGCCCCTCTTTGAAGAAATACTGGGATAGAATCTTTGACTGCATTGAACATATTTTCTGTATCAAACCTGCAAGGGAGTTTGTCTATGTTCTGCTGGGAGTACAGGACCCGAACTTGTCTAATGCGGTTGATCGCCAGCTCCTTGACCTTCTACTTACTTTGGCATGCAAAGTTGTGTTATGCAAGTGGAAAAACGCCTCTGAAGTATCATTCAAAATGTGGCAAGACTGGTTGTCCTTCTTGAGAGGGGCCGATAATCCAGCCCTACACTCATCTCCAGGGAGTGTCTCTCACAAAAAATTGTGGAAGGCCCTTGATGCTTCCTCCTTCTCGTTTGACCCTCCATAGGCTACGCAAGTAAAGGCCGCAAGCCCAGGTCCCTGTTGAATGCCCTATACCGAGAGACGGTTGTTGTAAATTCATACTTAGCTTTATATGGCTTCTTGGTTTCTTTAGTCCTTTCTTTGTGTTTCTATCTTCTTACCTAGCTGTGTTCTACTTGGTGTGTTGGGATTCTAGCCCTGGTAGTTGGTCTGGTCAGCTGTGAGGCTTTGTGCTCTGCTGTCTTATCCTATTCTTTGTAACTTAATAAATCCAACGTAACTATTGGATGACGTAGCCTGCTGCCTACTTAATTTATGTACAACATGTTGGCGAAATCTGAAGCTGACCAGACCAGAAGCAGACCAAAGGAGAAGACCAGGAAGACAAGCGCAGCACGAGCAAGACCTCACCAAAAGAACCCACCTAACTGCGGCCAGAGAAAAGAAGAATAGTAACTTGAACCTGCGTAAGCAAAAGAGCCTGAAGAAATTGGCCGCAAGTTACAAGGATAAAATCAACATAGCTGGGTGCAAGCGAATCCTATGCGTGAAAATTAGCATAGAGCAACTGTGAGTAACTGAGACATTTGAAAAGACACTGCAGCATTAGCCTTTATGTAAAATCTTTCATCTCAAAGAAAACCGATTTGAGAAGAAAGTAGCTACAAGTAAATGTGGAATCTAAACAAGATCTCGTCGCACTTCAGCAGTCATTTTGGGGTAATTTAATTGTAATCGCTTAGAAAATCTCCTTTAAAGAAAGGGACTGCTAATTCTCTTACATTTGACGAGAAGCTACTATAAAGCAATTGCAAGCCCATTAATTCTTCTAGAATCGGAAATACAAGAAGTGCTAGGAAAGCAGTTACTCACGTTTCTTGGCTCAACTGAAACTGTCTTACTTGTCAAAAACGGGCGATTTATTGACTAGAAAAAGTGAAGGGCAAGAGAAGGCCAGCCATAATTGAACCCAGTAGTCAGTGGTTCGGAGAGCTGTCAGATCGTTATTGGCAGGTGAGCGACCTTTCTTCGAGTCAACTACCAACAGTCTTGCCATTTGTATGCAGGAAGATCCTCCTGCCGAGAGGTCAGCTTCCTTCTGATGACGTATCAGAATATTCGTGGGGTGTTAGTGGAAAGGCTGTGTCTCACCGTTCTAGCGCCTGTGCTACGTCAACTTTACTGCGTCAAGGGTTCTGTGGGTAACGTAAAGGTCGCGATGGAGGGCACCGTATGACGTTATGACGTCATGCAGGTCAGCCATCTTACAGTGTGGTTCCAACTGTAACCAGGACATTGCAACGCTGCCGACCGCCTGTTTTGAACACGGAGCTCTTGTTGTGTTATTCCTGCCTCAGGCGAAGTACTCAGTAGGCGATTTGTTATTCAGTTTTGAAGTAAGGGTAGCGCAAGTGTGTTATATCTAAGGTTTTTACCTTACATCTTCCCTGTTTCTCTGCCTCTGCTGTTCAGCCAGTGTGAGTGGAATGTTAGTGTGAGTGTGATAAATATATAAATACATAAATTTGGCGACGAGGTGGAATTAAAACTACGCGTGAGGACCTTCTTCAAGCTTCTTAAAGGTACTTTTATTCATGACTTTACTCAAAACGAACCTACTTTAGGATTTTACGCCCTCCCGCCCCACCAGTGTCCATATTTCACCGGACAGCCCATGGACAAGGCGTAGATTTCCTGTAACCTGCTTCTTCCTGCCTAAATCCTACTGCCTGCTTCAAACAGGACATTTGTTTCCTGCTACCTGCTTCTGTTTACTACTCCCTACTAAAGTTGAACTGTCTGCTACCTGCCTGTTGTGGAAGTCCCTCCTGTTTCTTGGGACATCCGTCTACAACCTGCTACTTACAACTTTACTGTTTCTGAGGCTTGGTGCGATGCCTTTCCACTACATGCCTGCCGTGTTTCCTGATGCCCACTGCAGCGTGCCTTTGTTGCCGTCCTCCCTGCTGTTTACTGCTGTGGATACTGCCGCATCTTTACTGAGGAGGATCATTTTGTTTGCTGTCTTTCTTGATTGGGGATTGCTGTTCGGCAGTGCAAGGGTCTGGCATTGAATTCCACAGTTTCACTCTGATGCCCTCCTCAATGCTATAATTTTTTGTGATGGAGAGTGTTTCATTTTGGTTCATAATTACATATTTATGTGCTAAATTCAGTGGAATCGTGGCAGTTTTAAGTCATTTCCTAATATCTTATGACTTGTTCTACTGCCATCGCTTTCCACACTTTATGCACTTTGACTATCTTAAGTGATCCTACGTGGGAGTGTTTGATTTTTCAAAGTCTGTTTATTATTTTGGGGTTTTTTCATTCCCTGAGTACTGTGCTTCACTGTGGCTGTTTAACTGTCATCTAAATCCTTCAAAATGTCTCGAGCACACATTGAGATCGCGCGCTCTTACCTTCACTATCCTGCTATACTGCTCTTCTTTCCTCATGACGTCTGCAGCCTTCGTGGTGTTTCCAGCCGGTACTGTGAGGTACCAATTCTCTACAGTGTTAGAGGAGCTTGGACATGTCTTGAGCCACCCGGCTCGCCGTCGCACAGCGTGCCTCCATTTTCTCGGGCACCGCCGGACCTCCTTGACTTTCGAGTGTGCTGCCAACTGCCAACCACGTTTTTCTTGCTGTTTGCCTTCGATATTTTCTTTTTTCTTCAATCGATTGCTGACATACAGTTCTTTTGTCACGATGACAGAGAGTTACGTTTTTGGTATTTTATTGGCTATGCAACAGTGCCACCTAGCGGTCAACCACCATGACTGCACTTCTTCAAGGAAATAGAGTTTACTCGTGTCACTTCTTCAAGGAAGATAAGTCCACTTGTTTCTTGACATGTATATTCAACACCTCCATTGTTTTCTTCCATCAAATGTTTCTGCAAACGTTTTTCACAAGGTACTGTTCCATTTACCTTTAATTAATCAGCTGCACGCCATGACAACGGTGAAACTTTATTTGTGTTATCTTATTATTTTATTCATCTTACCTAAAATGTACATTATGCTGGATAATTTTCAACTTATTTCACTCTCATTTTTAGCTCATATTTACAACGTTTTCTCTGCGTTTTAACACTATTACAATTTTACAATGTGTTTATGCACTTCTTATTTTACTGTAGTACTGCCATTTTACTCTGAAGCATTTGTTAATTTATTTTGCTTGGCATGTAGGTTTTCGACATTTTCTTCTCTGTATTTGGATGTGGTGCATTTCTTTCTTTTCTTTGGTTCTGTTCATGATTTTTCACTTACAGTGCCTTTATTATATTGTGCGCAGGTTTTGTTTGTGGTCTAACTTGAGATGTGACTGGATTATTTTGATGTGTAGTTCAGTTCATGCAGATCGCAGTTTTCCTGGAGCAATTTTTCTTTTACTTCTGATGTTTTTAATGATACTTACAGTGCATTTTTTTTTCATTTAGTGCGCAGGTTTTCATACGTGGTCTAATTTGAGGCGTGACTGAATTTCTTTGCAGTGTAGTTCAGTTTACCCAGATCGCATTTTCCTGCAGTTTCATACGTGGTATAACTTGACGCGTGACTGAACTTCTTTGATGTGTAGTTCAGTTTACCCAGATCGCATTTTCCTGGAGCAATTTGTGTTGCTCTGATTCTTTACATGAGTACTTGATATTTACTGTTTGTTGTTATATTGCACGCAGGTTTACTTATGTGGTCTAATTTAGGTGTTACTGAATTTTCTTTGCTGTCTAGTTCAGTTTCCCAGATCGCACTTTCCCTGCAATTTTTTTCACTTGTGGTCTAATTTTAGGTGTGACTGTACTCTTAACTTCAGTGTGGGACAGTTTACGCAGACCTTTTCTACGTGTCTTCCTTTTGGTTGATGTGTTAGGTGTATGCCACCTGTTTTTGTTCTTTACTTTCGTTTCTTCCTTGTTTCCTTCTTCCGGTTGCTGTGTTCAGTGGTTCCCTACTTCTCGCTAGCCTGGCCAGTTAGTGTAGTTGTGGTGGTCACACTCGTGCATTACTTCTTGTTCATCTACGTGGTATTATTACTTCTTGCTTATGTAATTTTCTCGATTTGCTTTTCTGTTTTTACTTTTTCCTTCCTTTTGAAACTTCTTACTTCAATTTTCTCTGCTAAGGAAGGAGATGTGTGTGTGTCTTATTTGTCATACTGTTCTCATTTTGCACTTTATTACATGTTTTTCCTTCATTGCTTATTATTACGTCACATTTCACCTTGCTTATTTTTAGTATGTTTTTTCATACTTATGTGCATTTGCAATATTTCTACTGCAATTTTTTATTGATTATACTGTGATGTTATTGCAATGTTGCTATTTACATTTGCTTTCTCTTTGTTCATTTTATAAAGAGGGAAGGTGTGTTATATCTAAGGTTTTTACCTTACATCTTCCCTGTTTCTCTGCCTCTGCTGTTCAGCCAGTGTGAGTGGAATATTAGTGTGAGTGTGATGTCATTGGAGTGTTTGGTATGCTGTGAGTGGACTGTCAGTTGGATCCTGGGCTGAGCTGCAGAGAGGATGCTCCTGGTGGGGTTTTGATTACATATATACTGGAAAACTTATCTAACCATCTAAGAAGAATAAACTTATCATCTGTAACCTATCCAAGTCTTCTGGAATTCCTTACAAGGATGTAACAAATTGGAATTTATAGAATGAATGTGTTGCCAGTGTGTGTATTTGTGTCATAGATGTATAGTATTTACGACATGACATGTCCTTGGAAACACGAGGCTGACAATATTGTTTTTTTCTGATTCAACAGTATTTAATTCGAGCCTTCGTAAGATTTTTGTACACTTATGAACACAGTTACTCAGCAAATCTTTAACAACATTGCCACCTTGTGGATTTTTGAGGTAATTTGGATGGCTCATTTTTATAACTGAACAATTCGACTTCATAATATAATTTTCATTTGGAATTCTCAATTAAATTGAAGTATTGTTTGCAAAAGTCAGAAGTAATTTTACAACAAATTGCTTAGTGTTGATGTTTATCAACACTTATATAGCAAAATCGGGACTCAAACCCAAATTCAGTAGTAGGGAACAAAGTAAATTCCAGGACCCGCTGAACCAAGAGATGGGTGGGGACAGAAAAATGCCCCTGGACTGGAAGGGAACAAAGTAAATTCCAGGACCCGCTGAACCAAGAGATGGGTGGGGACAGGAAAATGTCCCTGGACTGGTAGGAACAAAGTAAATTCCAGGACCCGCTGAACCAAGAGATGGGTGGGGACAGAAGAATGCCCCTGGACTGGAAGGGAACAAGGTAAATTCCAGGACCCGCTAAACCAAGAGATGGGTGGGGACAGAAGAATGTCTCTGGACTGGAAGGGGAAAAAAGTTCCAGATTTAGGACCGGGAGAGGACAAAGGATGTCCCAGGACCGGAGGAGGAGTAACGGGAGTGGACAGATGACGTCCCAGGACAGGTGGAGGACAAAACTCCCACAACCTGTATCGGGAGAGGATGAAGAGAGTCCCAAGTCCGGCAGGGTTCTCGATCGTGGTTCGTGAAGGACTAGAGCTTGAGAAATGAAATTTAAAGAGATTTGGAAGCCTAAAAACAATCTTAGGCTCTTAACCCGAAGAAAAGACCCAGAGCCTAGACACCTGGTTCAGAACTAACTTTTGGACTGAAAGAAGTCTAGATCCAAATTTTCTTCAGGAGTAAACTTCCAGAACTGTTATATCTTCTAAATAGCGAATATCTGCGATGGACAATTATTATTGGAGAAAGTGAACTCTCTATTTCTGTTTTTGGTGGCCACAATGATGGAGCGTAGAGAGTGGACTGGCTCTTCATTTTTGTTTATTGAAGGGGAGAAGGTGGTCATAGTGATCTTCATCTTTTTTCACTTCTTGATCCTGATTCTTTTCTCCCTGTTCTGGAAGTTCTGTTCTGGAAGTTCATGAGGTCTTCGACCTCCTAAGTGTTATACGTTTTCTTCTTCGTGTTTTCCATGCTTTATCTTCTTATGCGTTTGAGGTTTTCATATGTGTTGTTTATAAGGGGGGAAGATGTGTTGTAAATTCATACTTAGCTTTATATGGCTTCCTGGTTTCTTTAGTCCTTTCTTTGTGTTTCTATATTCTTACCTAGCTGTGTTCTATATGGTGTGTTGGGATTCAAGCCCTGGCAGTTGGTCTGGTCAGCTGTGAGGCTTTGTGCTTTGCTGTCTTATCTTATTCTTTGTAACTTAATAAATCCAACTTAACTATTAGAAGACGTGTCCTGCTGCCTACTTAATTTATGTACAACAACGGTCTTAGATGCCATCGAGATGAGAACCTGCACAGAGATATAGGATGACTATGCAACCGTATATGTATGTGTATATGTAATGTAATGATCACCACATATGTTAACGTTCATTTTTTGTATGCTATTGCTATTGCTTTGTTTTTATCATAATCAGTGTCTTGTACTGGGTGAATTGCTTTTATTGTCTTTAATGTATTTTTTGCACCTTATTGTATTGTCTTGTTTTCTATCTATTTTTTCAAATAAAAATTATTTGAATATAAAAAAAAGAAGGTTCACTTGGTGCACTCCTTCAGGTCACAAACAAGGTTGTAGACATTGGCTTTATCATCATCAAGAATAGGCCACAGTGCACCTGGTAGGATGTTAGGCAGGGCAGCAAAAAATAGAGTACCATTTTCTCATGCAGTCAGGTCACTAAGGGCAGGGTACACATCTGCAAACCATGCATGGGATATTTCATCCAAACAAAGGCGATCTGAAAGAAATTACATTTACCATATTGTATATATTGCATATGGGCTTCGTCAAATGAACTCCACATATATATATGAAACTGTGTTCTTTCTGCTTGTTTGTTAACTATAGTGAATAGTACATTGATATTTATGGTGGATGAGCTACACTGGGTATCCAGCACCTTCTGGCATTTTCTTATTCTCAGGGCACGAGTCGGGGTACCACGCGGGTGGACGGCATCCACCCACTTATTTCCGAGGGTTTTTCAGGGTGGACGCCGTCCACCCTGCTAAATCAAAACCGAGTCCACCATTAAAAAACGGGACCGCGAGGGCTGTTTTGCTAAGGAAACAATGCAGTTTGTGCCGCATAATTGGGCGCATCTGCTGGGACAGTGCCTGCTCACTCAGGCCTCTCTCTGCCTGCTGGGTACAGAGATCCAAGTCGATTATAGGTGACTGGTCAAGTGCAGGTTTTAAAGCTCACGGTGCTCTGCATTCTGGGAGTTTTCCGTCTCCATTATAAACGAAGGACTGCACGTCAGTCAGCGCTTCTGACAGCTCACCCCACATTGGACAACTTTGAAGCCCCAATAGGCGAGGCGGGTGGGTGATGTCACCTGCACGAGGACACCAAGAGCGAGGCTGCGCGTGGCTGAGAAGCACACCTGCAGCTTTCGTTTTATTTTTTACCAGACTGCTCTGTCACTCACTGGTACCATCCATGGCAACGGAAAACCGGAGGAGTGATGCAGGATGTTGCAATTTGGATGCAGTCCTGCCCAGCCCGCACAGACCTTCTGCTAAAGCATTTCCGGGTGGGCGAGTGGCTGGCTGAATCCGGAAGTTACCAAGCACGCCGGTGGTCACCACGCCCCTGCACCTACCATTTGTCTGTAATTTTAACCAGGCACAGCTTGCCCCCACCTCCCTTCTTGACTCCGATGCTGTATGAAAGCTTAGACCCCCAGCAGCACTGTAGAGGCACAGCGGGATGGCAACCCTCGCACCTCCAGCCCTTGATGAGCTGTTAAGAGGTGCTTGAAGGTGACAGAGGGAGGGGCTGCAGGTTCAGGAGCAGGGGGCATCCATTCACATGCAAACAGCCCTGAATGTGTCTTGTATCTGCTATTTAGAGGGGCTCACACATTCTATTTCTACCCTGGGCCCCAAACATCCTAGACTCGGCCAGATTTCACCCCTGATTACACCGAGGCAGCACCTGCTTCTCTTCACCAAGCTTAATTACTGTCACTAATTTGTAAGCAAACCTCTCTTCAAACATGCATAATGTAATACAATAAAGAAATGGCACAATCGCACCCACACCGATTAACAAAGTATGGAGGACAATCAGTTCAATCAGTTCTCTTAGAGTATCTCCTGTAAGTACTGTACATCACAGTGGGGGATGGCATTTTGGACAGAGAGCCTGTCTTCTCGTTGTCTTGTGCAGGAGGGGGTGAGAAGCCCAAGATGATACTAGAATACTGCATGCCCACCCCTGTGCCCACCCTGATGGGTCACGTTCCCTCCCCTGTGATGACTCCTGCTCCTGTCCCCCCATGTGGTGGCTGCAGTCAACCCCCGCCTGTGATGGCTCCTGTCCCCCATGTGGTGGCTCCAGTCCACCCCCGCCTGTGATGGCTCCTGTTCCCCCATGTTGTGGCTCCAGTCCACCCCCGCCTGTGATGGATCCTGTCCCCCCTTGTTGTGGCTCCAGTCCACCCCCGCCTGTGATGGCTCCTGTCCCGCATGTTGTGGCTCCAGTCCACCCCCGCCTGTGATGGCTCTTGTCCCCCCCTGTGGTGGATCCTGTCTCCGCCCTGGGTGGCTTCTGTCCCAGTCCTGGAACGGCCCCTGCAGCGAGGGTGAATTCTTGATGGGCCTCTTCTCAAAAGGGCTCAGCTCAAAATTAATATGGAAAGGTGGGCGTGTAAGTACGTGAAGGGATATGTGAATGGCTGGATGAATTAGTGAAAGGGTGAATGAAAGATTGAATAAATGGATAATGAGAGAGGATAGATGGATTGATGAGTGAGGGGAAGGATGGAGAGAAAATGTAAATAGCTGGATGTATGGGTGGAAGGGTAGCTGGATGATTGATGAGGGGAAAGATGGATGAGGGGAAGGATGAGGGATGGAGGGGAAGGATGGATGGATGAGAGGAAGGATAAGTGGATGAGGAGAAGGATGGATGGATGGATGGAGGGGAAGGATGGATAGATGAAGGGCAGGATAAATGGATGGGATGGGTGGATGGGTGAGGGGAAGGATGATGGATGAGGAGAAGGATGGATGGATGGAGGGGAAGGATGGATGGATGAGGGGCAGGATAAATGGATGGGATGGATGGATGGATGGATGGGTAAGGGGAAGGATGGATGGATGAAGGGCAGGATAAATGGATGGGATGGATGGATGGGTGAGGGGAAGGATGGATGAAAGGAAGGATGGATGGATGAGGGGAAGGATGGATGATGAGGGGAAGGATGGATGGATGGATGATGAGGGGAAGGATGGATGGATGATGAGGGGGTGGGTGAAAGGATGGATGATGAGGGGAAGGGTGGATGGATTGGATGATGAAGGGATGGATGGATGATGAGGGAATGGATGGATGATGAGGGAATGGATGGATGATGAGGGGGTGGGTGAAAGGATGGATGAATGATGAGGGGGTGAGTGAAAGGATGGATGATGAGGGAAAGGATGGATGATGAGGGGAAGGGTGGATGGATTGGATGATGAGGGGATGGATGGATTGGATGATGAGGGGATGGATGGATGATGAGGGAATGAATGGATGATAAGGGAATGAATGGATGATGAGGGGGTGGGTGAAAGGATGGATGGATGATGAGGGGAAGGATGGATGGATGATGAGGGGAAGGATGGATGGATGATGAGGGGAAGGGTGGATGGATGGAAGGATGATGAGGGGAAAGGATGGATGGGTGATGAGGGAAAAGGATGGATGGATGATTGAGGGGAAGGATGGATGGATGATGAGGGGATGGATGGATGGATGGATGATGAGGGAAAAGGATGGATGGATGATGAGGGAAAAGGATGGACGGATGATGAGGAGAAGGATGGATGGATGATGAGGGGATGGATGGATGGATGATGAGGGGAAGGACAGATGGATGAATGGATGATGGGTGGGTGAAAGGATGGATGGATGGAGAGTGGGTGAAGGGATGGATGGATGGATGATGGGTGGGTGAAAGGATGGATGGATGGAGAGTGGGTGAAGGGATGGATGGATGGATAAGTGGGTGGGTGAAAGGATGGATGGATGGATGTATGATGAGTGGATGGGTGAAAGGATGGATGGATGGATGATGAGTGGGTGGGTGGGTGGGTGAAAGGATGGATGGATGAGTGGGTGGGTGGATGGTGGGTGGGTGAAAGGATGGATCAGTGGATTGGATGGTGGGTGGGTGAAAGGATGGATGAGTGGGTGGGTGGATGGTGGGTGGATGATTGGGGGTAGGTGGATGAGTGAAATGATGGATGGATTGATGGATTGATAAGTGCAAGGGTGAATGAATGGACATATAAGTGAAAGGGTGGGTGTAAGGATGGACGAGTGAGTGAAAGGGAGGGTAGATGGACAAAAAGATGAATAGATGTGTGAAGGAGTGAAATGATAGATGGATGAGTGAAAGGGGCAATGGATGGATTCATGAGTGGATGAGTAGATGGATGGGTGGGTGGATGGATGGATGGATGGATGGAAGGAAGGAAGGCTAAGTGAAAGGGTTGATGGAGAGAGAAAGGGAAGATGGATGGATGACTAAAAGAGTGGATGGGTGGAAGGATTAGTAAGTGAAAGGATGGCTGGATTGGTGAAAGGGTAAATGGCTGAATGGATGAATGGATGGATGGGATAAGGAGTGGATGGATAAGTGTACAGATGGATAGGGTGAAAGGGTGGATGGATGGATAATTGAGGATGAGTGAAAGGATGGATGAGGGGATGGATGAGTGAAATGATAGATGGAAGGATACATGATGGATAGGTTTGCAAATGGTTGAATATTTTTGGAAATGGCTGGGCTTACTTATATACTATTGCGCGACCTCTGATGTGTCTGTAAAACGTACCTATTGTCCTGAAGTTTTGTCCTGAATTTTGACCTCCTGTCCTGAATTTGTGTCCTGAATTTTGACCCTTTGTCCTGAATTTTTACACTCACCGTCCTGAATTTGCACCAATGCCAGTTGGTCACCCTAATTCTTTGTGCGGTAGAACCGAGGCTCTTTAACACAGCAGCATGAGAGTGACGAGAGAGAAACCTGGCAGAGTGCTGCCAAAGAGCTCTCCCACTCAGAATATTTCATTCATTATTCAAGTGATCGTGAACAATTAAGGGTAAACTTAGATGTGAAAAACTAAACACAATGCGATGCGGCTGCACGAGACTTGAGGAGTTAATTAAGTATTAGTACTAGCAAGTGTGCTGTAAGTTAAATTAAAACATTTTACATGCACTGTGCGCCTCGTGCATGTAGAATCAGAGTCCCATTAGACCCGGCCCTGCCAATTAAGTGCCGGCACTAAGCACTGGCACAAATTAAGCCCTGCATTGAACAATTGACACCAGGCTACAAAATGAAAGTAGTATGATGGTGTACCCTTGTGTGTTCTTCCGTGTGTCGCTGTTTCCACATGGAATGTTTAATGATGACAGCAACGCCCCCTTCTAGTTTGTGTTGTCTTGTCAGTCTGAATTGTATAATTTTGTGGAATGGGGAGGTGTAGGATGGCGCTGGATTGTTCATTTAAACATGACTCCATGATGACGTCTGACTTGGCATTACGTATGTCAGTATATTTTTAATTTAGGCTCAATCCTGTCAGTGTTTGGATAATTGCACTACTGTAAGTGTGCACCCTGCATTTTTTTCTCTCATGGTCACAGTGTATTATACTTGTTAATAAATGTAAATGTCGTGTTCTAGGTAGCGTAATAAATTTTATAGTTTTGATCATCACTATTATAGTTTCTAGTATGTGCTTTTCTTCGGCTTTTTTCAACACACTAATTCTACTTTTGTTCATGATCCCATGTTTTAGTATGCCTAACTTACAGCACTTAATGGCTTGACTAATGTAGTTGTACGCCAAACTTCATCCACATTTGGGCTGCTAATTCCTCCATACAGGGACCTTAAGTCACAGGCTTAAGTACCAAGCAGCTTCAATTGTTAAATCTTGCAATATACGGAAATGATAGATCTGCCTTACATGCGATGTCACTTCCTGTTGTGATGTCACTTCCTGTTGTGATGTCACTTCCTGTCGTGATGTCACTTCCTGTGACCACGCCTACCTTGGAGAGTCCCCCCACTTCTTTTTTTAGGACTTGTGCCCTGCTTATTCTAGAATGGTGTCACAGTTCCCTTTGTTGAAGGTTCTGTGTAATCTGATAAATATGAGACAATATCTAAACAAAGTAGGTAGTAGTGATGTTTACCTACAAGTAAACCACAGTTGATTAACTACCGCAAGCATACAGGGGTACATATTTCACATATTAAGAGATATACTTGGAGACCACGTAGCAATTCGCTTGTTAATGATCGGTTCCACTCTAGTACAAAATAACATCAGCATTAATACATTTTCAAGTAGTTTTAGCTCTCAATTTGGTTATGATTACATGGGCAACTGCTGTGATGTCAAGCTCCTAAACAAGGATTAGTATAAACACCTTACCAGAACATAATCAAGTATCATTGATGGTAGCCAAGTAAATAAGTTGTAAATAGGATACATTTACTTGAGAATTACCTTAAAGATAAGTCAGAGCTTCAGGCAATAAAATCAACATGGACTTGAAACACTGATCATTGTTTAGATAAAAATGGTAGCATACAACATTGTCTACCAGTTATTTACGATTCTGAAATTAATAAAAACAAGCAATTTTCTGCAAGCTTATGTTTTTCCTTCCTTACCCGGGGGCCTTTAGTTAAAATTCAATAAAAGCATTAGGTTCTCTCCATGCCTTCCCAGGAGGGGTACCATGAGGGGAAATGTTAAAGAATATCAAACTGTACCTTTGTCTTGGGTGAAGAGGTTGAATTGTCAGTTCTTGGTTGTTTTCATTTAGAGGCATCTTCTGTTTTAGAAATCAATCTGCCTGGACCACTCACTCAACACCAGGATCACTGTAACTGATAGGAAGGCATGTCTCAGGAGCAGTACAGCTCCATTGAAGACCTGGTGTTAATGTATAATCTTACTAGTATACCTATTGCAGCACTGTGTGTCCTTCTGATGGTAAAACTTCCAGTTCTCCTAACGCAAGACTCCTTCATTAGTGTGTTCTAACACTAGCTCCTAGTCTCCATTCTTGAAAAGATGATTGATGCGGACGCTGAAGAAATTTCCAATTTAGTCCATGTATCATGGTAGATGTTACTCAGGGCCTCACACAAATTGTCATTGAGGTTGGTGACTTCACACAAATGGTATCCCTCATTCACCTACTTCAAACTGTTGCACCTGCCTCCCACACTTTTACAAATTTTGCACCAAAACCAGTGAACATTTCCATCACACAAGCCACAGAATAATGTCCATGCCAATGTCCCTGGGGATTTTGGTCTCTTTGCTGCACCACCAGCTACTACATCAAACTTTGTCCACTTGTTTGTTGGTCTCTGAGACACTGGTGCTTGTCATAAAATGATAAACAAGATACGGAATTGTACATGGTTAAGTATCACAATGGGTTGTTTTCAACCAAAGGGTTCCAAATGACATCATAAATAATAAGAATGAAGCTTGTGTTATATGCAACATTACTTGAACACTCAACATGGAAGAAAGTCCATTTTAAGACGTAGCCTTATGCAATGGTAATAGTGCATTTCTTACTCTGCCATGCCTATCTAATATAGACCAAAGGTGCAGGTGTAGAGGAGTCTCCTGGTATGCATACAAAATATACCCTTCACAAAAATAATTTAATTTCTGTTTACTTCTGTAATGGTCCCCGTTCTAGTTGTTACGCACACTACACCCTCACGCATTCATACATCCGCAGGCCAGGCGTGGCCTGCGGGGAGGTAATAAAAGGAGGCCATCCGCAAGTGGGCGTCACTTCCGGCTACGACCCTGTGTGAGAGTATCACTATTCCTTTTGTGCCCTTACTGCTAATTACTGTTGTGCCCCCCCCCCCCCCCAAATGGCTGATCGCAGTGGTATATGCCCCAACGGAACACTGGCAACGGAGGATGGGATCACTGAATGCCTTCGTGATCACCCGAATAAACAGCAGCAGGACCTCACCTGGGCCTGACTGAAACTGCCTGCTGAGGAGATGCGGTGGCACCACTGCCGGGAGGTGTCCGGACGGAGACTGCCCGCCAAAGAGAACCCCGCCGGTAAGCAGCGAATGCCAGGAGCTGCGAGGAGGGACCAGCGGGGGACAGAACGCCGAAAGCGCGAACAGGGCCAGGGAGCTGGGTGCCGCTCGACGCCGTTCACCAGCCAGGTCAGGCGCGCATGCGCACTGGCAACCGAGGCCTAGCACGCAACACGCGAGCTGCGTGTGGAGAAACTGAGGCGGCGGGGAGGGCCGAGACACGTGGGGAGCAGCGCAAGACACGCGCGCTAGAGGAAGAGAAATAAAAACACAACAAACGACAAAACAAGCAGTTTTTAACGGGAAGCAGAAATAAGGGACACAGAGGAACGAAGGAAAAATAAAAATAAATAAACAAGCATTGGCAGCTACAAACAGCACCAGCAGAGGTGACCACAAAGACATTCCACAAGCAGGAACAGCCAAAACAAGCACTGGCAACCATAGTCAGGACAATAACAGAGGGGCACTGAAAAAAAAAGCACTGACAACTGCAAACACAGCAAGTATCATCACCAGCCATGGGGGACAGCGACGCACCCGCGGCTCAGATAAATGTCCCTTTTCAGCACGCTGCATCAGGGGTACTACCACCATTCAGTGAACTGGAAGACCCATCCACTGGATCGCCACTGTGGAAAATATGGTTAGAGCGGCTGGAAAATTACTTTGTGGTCTCAAGAGAAACAGACAAGACAGTGAAGAGATCTTTATTATTCCACTACGCGGGGAATTAAATATTCAATCTGTTCAAACACTTACCTGACACCGGAGCTGCAGGAGATTACGACACGGCGGTAAGAGCACTGAACGGTCATTTTGACCCGCAGTTGAATCTAGACTTTGAGGTTTTCAAGCTGGGCCAAGCAAGGCAACGAGAGGGTGAGTCCATGGATCGGTTTTAAGCCCGAGTAAGGGAACTCGCCAATACCTGTACCGATGAAGATCAACCTAAAGCCATACTGAGACAGATCATCCAAGGCTGTAGAGACAAGACACTGCGAGGACTCATCTTAAGGAAGCCCGGAATCACGCTAGAGGACATCCTAATCCTAGCCAGGTCGCACGACCTATCAGCTGCCAGAGCCACTGTGATGGACCAAGCACTAAACAAACCTCCAGGAAAAACTGATGTCACTGTAAAGACGGAACGAGTGAATGCCGTGAAGACGCAGACCCGGAGTCGCTACCCCAAGGAGACCCGGAGGGAGAATTCCCAAACGAAGTGTGGATACTGTGGGCATGAGCCTCATGCTGCCTAAGACTGCCCGGCCCAGGGGAAGACATGTACACACTGTGGGATTCCAAACCATTTCGCATCAGTGTGCCGGTGACGCAACTACGCAAAACCCTCAAGAAAACGACAGTCGGTGACCAAGGCAGTACGACAACTGTTCGTGAGTGACCCACCAATCCGGGAGGAGCCCACTACAATCCTGGGACATATCTGCCGACGGTAGATGAATCATCGGATTCGGAAGATGAAGAGGTACACATTATCTTGTTCGCACAGGAACTGAAGCGGCGCAGACGGCCACAGCCCACATGCCTCGTCCAGGTGGGAGGAAACGAAGTCAAGGCGGTGATCAACACCAGAGCCATGGTAATGTCATGGGCCTACCACAGTTCAAAAAGCTACGGCCCGCCCGCCGATAGCTCCCGCCAGAACTCGCATTTTCGCCTATGGAGCAGACACTCCACTTCCCCTCAAAGGAAAAGTCACAGTACCAATAAAAGCGGATGACCTGGAGGTGATGGCAACCATCCACATAACCGACAGAGAAGCCAACACGTTGCGAAGTAGCCACACGGCTGAAGATTTAAGGCTGAATGCATTCGCAAATCAGATCCGATCCCATCAAGTGGACGAACTGCTGGATCAATTCCCCGAGCTCTTCAGAGGGTTAGGCTGCATCAAATGCGAGCCCGTATGACTGCACATTGACAAGACAGTAACCCCTGTCGCACTGCGACACCGTCGCATCCCTTTTCACTTAAGGCCAATGGTGGAGAAAGAACTGGAAAAACTGGAGAGCCAGGGCGTCATCGAGAAAGTATCGGGGCCCACCCCGTGGGTGTCCCCAATGGTAATAGCTGAAAAACCCCGATAACCTGGAGCAATCCGTCTGTGCATTGATATGCGCCTCCCTAATAAGGCCATCAGAAGGGAACGCCATCTGACACCCACGATGGACGATATTATTGCAGACGTAAACGGTTCCAAGTGGTTCTCCAAAATTGACCTAAATGCAGGGTACCACCAACTACCCCTTGCTGAGGAGAGTCGTTTCATCACCACTTTTAGCACACATCTGGGACTGCGACGCTACAAGAGGCTAAATTTCGGGATATCGTCTGCAGCGGAAGTGTTCCAGAACACCATTAAGGAACTACTCTCTGGCCTACCGGGTGTCATCAATGTCAGCGATGACATTCTGATACACTCCAAGACGGCGACGGACCATCACAAATATCTCCAAGACACCTTAAGACGACTGAGCGCTCACGGTGCGACACTCCACAAGGAGAAGTGTCACTTTTTCCAGCCCACAATTGAATTCTTCGGGTATGTCTTCAGTCAAGAGGGCATGGCATACAAGTGGATCCCAGAAAGTCAAGAGCCATCAAAGATACACCAGCACCAAAATCCCCGACGGAAATCCGAAGTTTCCTAGGGATGGCCACGTATTGCGGCCGGTTCATACCTGGTTTGGCCACCTGGGGCGAACCGCTACGGGCACTGACCAAAACAGAAGCAGCCTGGCGGTGGGGAACAAAGGAAAACGAAGCGTTCCAAGGAATCAAAGATGCGCTGCTGGAGAAAGCCACTCTAGCTTACTTTGACCCAGACAAACAAACGGAAGTATTGGTTGATGCCAGTCCCGTAGGTCTGGGAGCGGTACTAACCCAGGAACAAGAACCAGGACAATGGACCGCACTGGCGTTTGCCAGCAAAGCGCTCACCCCAACGGAGGCACGGTATGCATTCGCAAATCAGATGCGATCCCATCAAGTGGACGAACTGCTGGATCAATTCCCCGAGCTCTTCAGAGGGTTAGGCTGCATCAAATGCGAGCCCGTATGACTGCACATTGACAAGACAGTAACCCCTGTCGCACTGCGACACCGTCGCATCCCTTTTCACTTAAGGCCAATGGTGGAGAAAGAACTGGAAAAACTGGAGAGCCAGGGCGTCATCGAGAAAGTATCGGGGCCCACCCCGTGGGTGTCCCCAATGGTAATAGTTGAAAAACCCCGACAACCTGGAGCAATCCGTCTGTGCATTGATATGCGCCTCCCTAATAAGGCCATCAGAAGGGAACGCCATCTGACACCCACGATGGATGATATTATTGCAGACGTAAACGGTTCCAAGTGGTTCTCCAAAATTGACCTAAATGCAGGGTACCACCAACTACCCCTTGCTGAGGAGAGTGGTTTCATCACCACTTTTAGCACACATCTGGGACTGCGACGCTACAAGAGGCTAAATTTCGGGATATCGTCTGCAGCGGAAGTGTTCCAGAACACCATTAGGGAACTACTCTCTGGCCTACCGGGTGTCATCAATGTCAGCGATGACATTCTGATACACAGACAAACAAACAGAAGTATTGGTTGATGCCAGTCCCGTAGGTCTGGGAGCGGTACTAACCCAGGAACAAGAACCAGGACAATGGACCGCACTGGCGTTTGCCAGCAAAGCGCTCACCCCAACGGAGGCACGGTATGCAAAAATTGAACGGGAAGCACTTGCTATCAAGTGGGCATGCAGCCACTTCCACCTGTATTTGCGAGGACACCCCTTCGTCATGGTCACCGACCATCAACCACTGGTATCCCTCCTCAAGGGGACGGTACCACAACCCCTCCACACTTTGGGAGGGGGGTGATACAGCTACAACCCTACAAAATGGAGGTAGTCTACAGGCCGGGCGCCAAAAACCCTGCGGATTTTCTATCCCGCCACCCAGGTGAACAAAGCCAGACGGGAGAAGATGGAGACTGGACGATTTCGCCCAGTGGGTAGCACTAACATCATGCCCTCAAAATATGACACTCGAGGACATCAAAGAAGCTGCCACCACGACGCTGTGTATGCCCGAACACTGCGAGCGGTACAAGAAGGATCCTGGGCGGAATACCTTCGAAACACCAACTCCTGGAATGCTGAGGACAAAGAAGCACTCATGAAAGTGTGGCGGATCCGACATGAACTAAGCGCCACTGAAGACAACATACTACTGCGAGGATCCAGACTAGTCATCCCACAGGCTCTGCGACATCGGGCAGTACAACTTGCCCATGGGGGACACCAGGGGATCACCAAGATGAAAACAAGGATAAGGGAAAAAATGTGGTTCCTGGACCTGGACAAAATGGTCGAAGAACATGTGCGGGGCTGCATGCCATGCCAACTGACAAGTGACCCAGACAGGCCCCAGCCTGTTATCACCGAAGAGGCGTGTGTGGAGCCCTGGACCAAAGTAAGCGTCGACTTTGGAAGTTTCCCCGGAGGGGGACACACCCTAGTAGTCATTGATGCATATTCAAAGTACCCAGTCGTGGAGATAGTAGCTTCCACAGCCTTCAGCCACGTGGGACAAGCACTGGAAAAGATCTTCGCAATGTTCGGGTACCCTCAGGTATTGCGCAGCGACAACGGGCCTCCGTTCCAGGGCAATGAGTTTGCCGTGTTTCTTCAGAAGAGGGGAATTCATCACCGCCGCATCACCCCACAATGGCCCCAAGCCAATGGGGACGTAGAAAGGTTCATGCGCACACTTAACAAGACCTTCCGCATAGCCCTGGTGGAGCAAGCAGATCCAGAACACAGGCTGCACGAATTCCTGCGTGAATATCGGAGCACCCCTCATTGCACCACTCAGAGAAGTCCATGGAGCCTCATGTTCCAGGGGCTCCGAAGAGATCTCCTCCCCAACAGCCCAGAGTGGACACTAACTCCGGCTCCTGTGAAAGACACCAAGGAAAGACGAAGACAGGGCAACCAACGAGCCAGCAGCACACGGAGGGCAAAACTCAACCGGATGGAGCTAGGAACGTCGGTCATCCTGAGGAACAGACGGCCAGGAGGAAAGTTCCAAACCCGCTTCGAACCAGGTCCCTGGACCATCACCTCAACCAACGGAACCATGGCAACAGCACGGAAAGGAGAAGAAGAGGTGTCACAGAACACCTCATGGTTCAAAAGGGTCACACCAACGGAAGGGGAGGGCGTCATCCTCGATCAAGGAGAAGTTGAGGGGAGCGTGGCCACCGAGTGCGGAAGTGAAACACCCGGAACCAAACAACTCGTGGAAGAAGAGGAAACAGGGGGTCCGATGACATCTGAGGCCATGGTGAGCAGCCCGGGGCAAAACGCACAAAGTGGAGGAGCCCGCTTGCAGCATTATGGATTGCGGCCAAATCCGCGACCAAGTCAAAGACTCAGAGACTATGCCTGTTTGCTGAGTTCCTAATCCTTCAAGTGAGGGACATGCAAGCAACAGCCATGCCACACCTGCAACCGGTCAGGCACATCACGTTTTGAACTTTTGTTGAGAACTGTTTTTCAAAGAAAAGGTTATAGTTGGATAGGGATGTAATGGTGCCCGTTCTAGTTGTTACACACACTACACCCTCACGCATTCATACATCCGCAGGCCAGGCGTGGCCTGCGGGGAGGTAATAAAAGGAGGCCGTCCGCAAGTGGGCGTCACTTCCGGCTACGACCCTGTGTGAGAGTATCATTATTCCTTTTGTGCCCTTACTGCTAATTACTGTTGTGCCCCCCCAAATGGCTGATCGCAGTGGTATATGCCCCAACGGAACAACTTCCATTAGAGTACAGAATGTTATAAGATTAAAGCTAGAAAACATGATTTTTGCCTTTAAACAAATGTACATTTCCTGTCTAAGAGAGTGTTTGCATGTGTACTGGTACCCCTTTGAGCACTAGACTTGCCCTGCTTACTAAATATTGAAAAAAAATATCCAATGTTTAGCTGCATGTTTTATTTTTAAATGCATAAAAATGCCAGAAGTTTGTAGTAACAAGGTCTAAGCAGGTAGTATGTAGTTTAAGTGGATTTATTGAAGTAGGTTAAATGTAGAGGAGTTGTAGAGAAGAAGCCCCACCAGGAGTAGCCTGCCTCCTGCTCAGCCCATTCTCAACTGTCACACTTCACCTCACAGACGCCCAACATTCCAAAGTGCATCATCACTCCAACATTCCATGTAGCACACATCACATTCACAATGGCTGAGCAGTTGGTGAAAATGGCAGCAAATTAATATAAGCAGGATACTACAAAGTTCTTCTCCCATCTCCTTTTGCATTCCTTCTCCTTTGCTTCCTATAAGTATAAACCGTAACTGGTCTTGCCACCTCCCTCTACTTGAAACAGGCTTTCACTTTTCCTCCCAAGTGTCCTACTACCACTCTCTACAGAGCTCTACACTAGGGAGTAGGTTTATGTGCTTAACAGGTTTCACACAAAACTGTGTAGATCTGCTGTATTTGACAGGTATGGCTAGACCTTTGCACTAAAGTGTCACGTACCAGAACACTACTCCTCACATATCTGTGGAGACTAGATGGGAAAGGCCAGGTTAGGAAAGGGTAAGCCACATATTGATTTCATGTTTGAATAGGTATTGACTCCTAGAACAGTAAAAACACAGGAAATTGATAAGACTCTTGTCTTAATGCTGTTGGGGGCTTCCATGCTTTGTTAACATATACTATTACTATTACCTAGACTATAAAGATAGAAAAATTATAGATTTTAATATTCCACACAACTCAGCAATGTCTCAGTGGGTGGAAACAACCTTCACATTGTACGGGCGTGATAGCTCACACTAATGAAAGTTTTCAGAAGTCTTGCATATTTTGACAAAAACTATTGTATTGCCTTTTTAATTCAAGAATACATTAATGTGGAAGATGGACCCATGTGTAGGTAGGCATTCCAACTAGTATTTGGGGTGTTGGATACAGACACAAATATGTTTTAAATGTGTTTGAGTAATTACAGTTCATGAAGACAATGCAGTTAGGTGAGCAAATTCACAAAACATTAGAGAAATATTTTTGGGGTTTCAGATCTACAGTGAAATTACGACCACATATTTAGCTCTCTCAACACTGCCTCATTTTGTGACTTGTGTATTTAATGATTTAGTGTTTATCACAGTAAAATAAACTGTGACATACACTGTGATGTCAGTGCAATCAGCCAACAATTACTATGTCCCCGAATCCCAGGTATGAGTACCCTTAGTTTTTCAGCATGTCACATGATAGGTGAGGATGGACGATTAGTCATGAATTAGTTTAAGCTTGTGATTCCAAGTACCAGATTCCACTAACAGCAAATATGAGATGGTCATCAGAGGTAAGTATTCAGGAGGACATACATATTAATCTTCCATTTTTAATCTTCAACTCTTTTAAGCCAGATACAGACAGCAGCACCATAGTGCTTCCCCATACTTCACCACATCATACATTTTCAAAAACTCCCTCAAAAGTTTTTGTTTCCCCAGTGGGAAAAAAAATTGGGGCTTATACCTTTGTGGATTGGGAACCGCCCGACCTTATGTTGGTTCCGATCGCAGTATTTGGATGAGACCACCCTATAGCATCAATTTTTCAATGGCAGCTTGTGTGGTGGGCTGAAAAGGCCAGCAGCATAGGCTTCCATTGAAAAAAGTATGTTTTCAAACATCCCTGCACCGTGAGGTACCTGCCACACAGTACATGGATGTTTAGGTCCAGAGCCGGAGGGCCAGGATGGAAGGGGACCCTGCTTGGGCCCCCGATGTCACTTTCTGACAGCCTTTCCATGTCGAAAAGGCCAACATGGAACGGCTGTCGGAAACCAACATAATCTGGATGACTGTCATTAAGGGATTAGGAAGTGTTTCTGACAAACCAACGGGCTCAAGGAAAGGGTTGGACGGTTCCTCTGCCTGCTGCCTCTGACCACACGCATTTTAATGCATTGGTCAGACTGCAGCAGCAGATGGTGGTGTGACAGCAACCGACCGTTGATTGCCGTTTGACTGCCATCATAATCATTCCCATTGTAGTTTTGATGATGGTCTCAACATATAAGCGTTGCTGAATGCCTGACAGTTCTATTGTCTAGTTTCCCTTTCCTCCTTGGCTTCTAGATGAATAGGAGTTTAGTTGAATTAGTTCCTGCTTTTGGGTAAACAGTGTGCTAATTTATGAAGTGATGAGTGAGCCCACTTAGATTGATTAAAACCAGTTTATTCCAGGAGCAACTGAGTAACATAGAGTACCCTTGCCTGCTCTACCGTAACTTTCCTCTCGACCTCCAGAATCGTCTTACCACACAAGAATTGTTGTGGAAGCAATGACAACTGCATTAAAACATCTCCTTTCTTTACCAACATAAACAAAATACAAAGCTTTCAACATGGAGATTTTAACTGAACCAACCCCAATTGAAAAGGAATCTTAAATTAAACACTACTCAGTAAATCAAAACTAATGAGGTGCCCAACATATGACATTCAACATGAGAACACTTCATAATGAAGTTTTAAGCCCAACGAGAACAGAACTTTACATGAACAACTAAGTGAAAACAATCAAAATCAATTCAACAAAAAATCCAGACATCTGCCAGGAATACACCGTTGCCTGCTCACATCTAGCCGCGAATTGGGAATCAATATTTTTCTCCTCTGCAACACACTACTACCATCTCTGGACCCCATCTAATTCCCCCCCTTGCACCTCGACTTTAACATTTCTCCATTGGCTATTAACAGTAATCACTACATCTCCAGTCATCCTCACGTCTTCCTTGCCATATTTTCTGTTCATCATCATTATACTTACAATAATGCCACTCTGCTCATATTTCACATTTGCCCATTCTTCGAAACAACATGCCACTTGTGCACACTTTGCACCTCCATGGGATAAGAAAATCTGTTAACTCCATTCTTCCTCCTTCCCAATTTCACTTTCACGAAATCACCCTCTTTCCCTCATCCTCCTCTCAATATGTCTTCAACCATCCTGTTCTCTGTTTCATATTCCCTCATCCACTGGGGAGAGTTTTGTTTTAGCTTCTACTCCCCTCATACATACAAAAAGCATTTTACCTATGGCTGTATTCAAGGTGGTGGTGCAAGCCCACACCATTTTCTCCACGGCTCCCTTAATTTCCTTCCTTGTACTGACCGCCCCAGTTGGACAATGCCCTTGACCAGCCGTTTAGCCCGCTCAACCAAGCCCCCGGATGATTATACAATGACAACACACGTCTAATACCACATATTTTCAAGAAATCTTGCCTCAAAGTGGATGTCAGTTGAGTACGATTATCTGTCGCACCCTGAACATCCCTCTCTCATCAACACCCTGTCAAACACCCTACAACACTCAAACATAATGTTTTTCACAAACAGCACTATAATCCATCTTGAACATACATCTACCATTACCACTGCACAATGTTCGGATTTTGTGATAAAATCCATAGGGGCAAGAGAATCTATGCATACCTTCTTCCAGAAACAATCTCCATCACATAATGACCCCTGACTCTCAACTCCCACCTTCAATCTTTTTTCACTTTCTCTGCATAATGTACATGTTTCAACCTACTCCTTCACCTCACCATCCATGCCTGGTCACCAAAAAGTTTCTTTTAAATGTCTTTTGGTAAGTAACTGTCCCAGACGACCCTTATGTGCTAAAGTTATCAACTTTTTCTTCACCCCCTCAGGAGGTACATATCCCTCACCTCACATGATCAAAGCATCTGTGGTACCCCTAGGTATTTCACTCTGCAATTTAACATAACGGTGCGTTGGGATGCTGACATCAGTCTCCTTTTTCCATCCATCACGAATACTTCTTATTAACTCTCGAAAATTGAAATACTTTTATACCACTTCCTTCTACTAATCATGAGTGACAGCATTGTAAATGTAAATGTAAATGTGGGTGTACTTGTAAAGCGCACTGTGACTCCAAGGAGTATCCTGGCGCTGAAGACCGCTGGGGAACCCGTCCTGGTTTTCCCTGTGAGATGGTCCCTTTCTGGGTATCTCCAAGGTGAAACCAGGCATCCCCGGCGTCTGTGGGGGGCCGTTGTAGAGATGAGGCAAGCTTAATGCCCAGAGTTGCCGAGTGTGTTCCCTGGTTAGAGTAGGCACTGAGGCGAGAATTATCGAGTCCGTTAGACCCTGGTCCACGACCCTGCCGCGTCGGGAATTGAACCCTGGTCCCGGGCCGTTCTCTGCTTACGGGTCTGCCGCCTCTAACCAGTGAGCCACACCACTCCACCTGTATTGTATTCACCATAGAATGCATCTTCAATACTTGTTACAACACACTGTCTCACCCATTTTTCTCAAAGCTTTACATTCATGTACTACATCCAGTAGCAATCTCAATCAATCAATCAATCAAGACATTTATAGAGCGCTCTACTTACCCGGAGGGTCTCAAGCCGCAGGGGGGGGGGTGCTGCTATTGCTCGAACAGCCAGGTCTTGAGCTTCTTCCTGAAGGAGAGGTGGTCTTGGGTCAGGCGCAGGTCGGGAGGGAGGGAGTTCCAGGTCTTGGCGGCCAGGTAGGAGAAGGACCTTCCTCCTGTTGTCATTCTTCGGATGCGGGGGACGGCGGCGAGAGCGTGACTGGCTGATCGGAGGTGGCGTTTGGGAGCGTAGAAGTTGATGCGGTTGTTGAGGTAGCTCGGGCCTTGATCGTGTAGGGCTTTGTGTGCGTGGGTGAGGAGACGGAAGGTGATTCTTTTGTTGACGGGGAGCCAATGCAGGTCTCTCAGATGTCCGGAGATGTGGCTGTGTCGTGGGATGTCGAGGATGAGTCTGGCTGAGGTGTTCTGGATCCGCTGGAGTCTCTTCTGGAACTTGGCGGTGGTTCCGGCGTAGAGGGCGTTGCCGTAGTCCAGTCGGCTGGTGACGAGGGCCTGGGTGACCGTCTTCCTGGTCTCGGTGGGGATCCACCGGAAGATCTTCCGTAGCATGCGCAGGATGTTGAAGCACAACGAGGAGACGGCGTTGACTTGTCTGGTCATGGAGAGGGAGGAGTCCAGGATGAAGCCCAGGTTGCGTGCGTGGTCTGTCGGTTTGGGTGCGGTGCCCAGGGCGGGGGGCCACCAGGAGTCGTCCCAGGCGGAGGGCGAGGAGCCCAGGATGAGGACTTCCGTCTTGTCTGAGTTCAGTTTCAGGCGGCTGGTCGTCATCCACTCGGCTACGTCCTTCATCCCTTCGTGAAGGTTGGCTCTGGCGGCGGCGGGGTCGTTGGTCAGGGAGAGGATCAGCTGGGTGTCGTCGGCGTAGGAGATGATGTTGAGGTTGTGTTGGCGTGCGATGACCGCAAGGGGGCTCATGTAGATGTTGAAGAGGGTGGGCTCAGCGAGGATCCTTGAGGGACGCCGCAGATGACTTCGGTGGCCTCTGACCTGTACGGTGGTAGCCGGACTCTCTGTGTTCTTCCGTCGAGGAAGGAGATGATCCATTCCAGTGCCTTCTCCTGGATTCCGACGTTGCTGAGGCGCTGCACTAGGGTGCGGTGGCAGACAGTGTTGAATGCCGCGGAGAGGTCTAGGAGGATGAGGGCCGCTGTTTCTCCGTTGTCCATCAGGGCTCGGATGTCATCGGTGGCAGCGATGAGGGCGGTCTCGGTGCTGTGGTTGGCTCGGAAGCCAGACTGTGAGGGGTCGAGGGATCCATGCGTCTCGAGGAAGGCAGCCAGTTGTTTGTTGACGGTCTTCTCGATGACTTTGGCTGGAAACGGGAGGAGCGAGATGGGACGGTAATTCTTGAGTTCGGTGGGGTCCGCTGTTGGTTTCTTTAGTAGAGCGCTGAGTTCGGCATGCTTCCAGCTTTCCGGGAAGGTGGCGGTGTCGAAGGAGGTGTTGATGATGTCCCGCAGGTGGGGTGCGATGACAGCGTCGGCCTTGTTGAAGATGTGGTGAGGGCAGGGGTCGGTCGGAGATCCGGAGTGGATGGAGTTCATCATGCGGACGGTGTCTTTGGTGCTGATCGGAGTCCAGGCGCGGAGGGTGGTGGTGGGGGGCGTTGGTGCGGTCGTGGCGTGCGTCGGTTGAGTGCTGAAGCTGTTGTGTATGTCCGTGATCTTGTTGTGGGAGTAGGAGGCGAGGGAGTTGCAGAGGTCTTGCGATGGGGTGATGTCGTTGTTTCCGGCGTTGGGGTTGGAGAGCTCTTTCACGATGTTGAAGAGTTCCTTGCAGTTGTGTGCGTTGTTGTCCAGCCGGTCCTTGAATGCAGTTTTCTTGGTGGCGCGGATCAGTTGGTGGTGCTTCCGGGTGGCAAGCTTGAGGGTGGTCATGTTGCCCGGTGTTGGTTCCCTTCTCCAGACTTTCTCGAGGGCTCGGCAGTTCTTCTTGGAGCTCTTGAGTTCGTCGGTGAACCATGGGGCCTTCTTGCTGCCGGGTCTGCTGGGCGGGGTCCTCAGTGGGGCGAGTTCATCCGTGCAGTTGCTGATCCACTTCGTGAGGTTGTCGGCGGCCTGGCTGGGGTTCGCTGAGCTGGCTGGAGGGTGCTGGCTCAGGGAAGCGGCGAGCTGGTCGGCTGTTATCTTGTTCTAGCTTCTTCGGGCAACCTGTTGCTGGTGGTGGTGGATTGTCGTTCTTCTGAAGGTGAAGTGGACGCAGCTGTGGTCCGTCCAGTGGAGTCCTGTGGCGTGGCTGAAGGCGATGTCTTTGCTGGATGAGAAGACGGCGTCGAGTGTGTGTCCGGCGAGGTGGGTGGGGGTGGACACCAGCTGCTTGAGTCCGAGGTTGGCGAGGTTGTCGAGCAGGGTGATGGTGTTGCGGTCGTTGTTGTTCTCCAGGTGGAAGTTGATGTCCCCCAGGAGGATGTAGTCAGCGGAGGGGAGGGCATGCGGGCTGACGAAGTCGGCGATGTCCTCGCTGAATTGTGTGCATGGTCCCGGGGGTCGGTAGATCAGGGTGCCTCTGAGGGTGGTCTTCGGGTCGGTGTGGATCTGGAATTGTAGGTGTTCGGCGGTAGTCAGGGTGTCGTCAGTGTTGGTCGTGATGTGGATGGTATCCCTGTGGATGATGGCGATGCCTCCTCCCATCTGGTTGGCGGTGCGGTCCCTCCGGGTGATCTTGTAGCCCTCTGGGATGGCGATGGCGATGTCGGGCGCTGAGGAGTCGTTCATCTAGGTTTCGGTGAGGAAGGCAACGTCAGGAGCTGTGGTGTCGAGGAGGTTCCAGAGTTCGATGGCGTGTCTGTGGACGGAGCGGGTGTTGAGCAGGATGCACTTGAGGTGGTTGCTGCTGGTGTTCGGCTTGGCGGGTGCTGGTGCGAGGCAGGTGCGGATGCAGGTGAACTTGCAGGCGTGGCAGCTGAAGGGTCCGTGGGTGCGTCTCGGGGTGGCTCGGTAGCATCCCGGGTAGCATCCCGGGACTCGGCCGGTGTTGAGCACGTTGAGGGTGGCGGCGGTGTACGTCCGGCGGGTGGGCTGGTGTCTGCGGGGTCCAGGGGTCCTGGCACTGGGCGCAGTCCATGCGCGGCGGCGCTCAATCGGTGCTCCAGCTGCGCGCGTCCGCTGCGCGGTCGCTCCGGGGGCGTCATAAGAGGGGAGCCGGGAGGGAGGGTCTGCGGGGAGGCGGGGAGCGCGGGAACCAATCGGCGGCCAGGGGGGCGGGGTCTGGTGGGAACCGGCGGGAAGCCTGGGGGCTCGGCGGCGGCCCTATGGCGGCTGGGGCGTCGCTGGGCGGCCCTGTGGCGGCTGGGGCGTCGCTGGTCGGCCCTGTGGCGGCTGGGGCGTCGCTGGGCGGCCCTGTGGTGGCTGGGGCGTCGCTGAAGATTTAGATGTAAGCTATGACCAGTTCTGCTTATGGATCACTCAGGCTCTTGATACCTTGATCCCGGCCAGATGTTGTAAAGCTCGCACCCATACTGCTAGCCCTTGGTATAACCTCGAATTAGCTAGCCTGAAAAAGGAATGCAAGAAGGCAGAGAGGGCATGGAGGAAGAACTACGATGTCAATTTAAAACTAGACTATGTCATGCTCCAAAAAACCTACCATCGTAAGATCTGCAGAATAAGGGCGGCATATTATGCCAAGGAAATTAATAACAGCCTTAACACCTCGAAAGCTGTATTCAAAATCTTGAAAGATCTCACCGCAAAGAAAACTGTTAACACCACTATCACTTCCCCTGACCTCTGTAATAACATGGCCAATTTCTTCACCAACAAGATCCTGAAAATCTACGACTCCTTTCCCAAAGGCCCGCAGCCAGTTGCTATCTTTGATCCTACTAAGCCCTCTCTCTCCTCTTTCCCCACGCTTGAGCGAGAGAGTTTCCAAAAGATCTGCAAAAAGATTAAATCAGGCTCCCCGGCAGATCCCCTTAAACCGGATACCTTCCGCGAAGCCCATGAATCAATCACTGAGCACATCCGAGAAATCATCAATCGGTCCCTTCTGACTGCTAAAGTTCCCTCTAAGTGGAAGCAGGCCTGGGTTTCTCCCATTCTGAAAAAACCCACTCTAGACCCCTCGCTTCCTGAGAACTTTAGACCTATCTCCCTGCTCCCCTGGCCTGCCAAAATCATCGAGGCACAGGTCAATAATATTCTGACAGATTTCCTCCTTACCAATAACATCTTGGATGACTCTCAACACGGGTTTAGAGCTGGTCATAGCACCGAGACCGCCTTGCTCAGTGTTTCAGAGGACCTCCGTACCATCCTAGACACCGGAGGCACGGCAGCACTGGTCCTGTTGGACCTCAGTGCTGCCTTTGACACGGTGTCACACGAGGTCCTCTTGTCGAGATTGGAGGAGATTGGGATCACAGGGCCAGCGCTGGAATGGTTTAGAGACTTCCTTTTCAACAGGTCTTTTAGAGTCTCTACCCCTCCTTACATCTCGGAGGAACATAACATTGGACAGGGAGTGCCGCAAGGCTCTTCCCTGAGCCCCACCCTGTTCAATGTATATGTCCGCCCCCTGGCAGAGGTAGCTAGAAGAAATGGACTTGCCCTGGTTTCCTACGCCGACGACACCCAGTTGGTGGTGTCACTTAATGACAACAGTGGTCTGGAGGCTCAACACTTCAAACAGACTCTCACTGACATCACCAACTGGATGACGGCGAATTTTCTTCAACTTAACGCCGGGAAAACGGAGATTCTCCTTCTGGGCAAAAACACCTCGTCCTGGGGTGACAACTGGTGGCCGGATGTGCTAGGCCCTCCCCCTACGCCTAAGGAATGTGTCAAAAACCTGGGAGTTTGGGTGGACTCTGCTTTAAAGTTCACGCACCACACCAAAAAAGTTGCCGCCACATGCTTTGGCGTTTTGCGAAACATCAGGCCCATTCTGAAGTTCTTTGATTGTCGCACTCGTCAACTTATCATCCAGGCGTCCATTCTCTCCAGACTGGACTATGCGAGCTCCCTTTTACTGGGAGCTAATCTAGCTGAAATCACTAGATTGCAAAGAGTTCAGAATGCGGCCGCCAGGGCTCTGGTTGGTCTCCCGCGCCATTCCTCTATATCGGGAACCTTGAAGAAACTACACTGGCTCCCGGTGGGCAAAAGGGTCCAGTTCAAAGCATTGTGCTTCGCTTTCAAAATTCTTAAAACCTCCTCCCCCCCAATGCTTCGCCCACTTCTGTCAGAGTACATCCCTAGGAGATTGCTCCGGTCAAAGGGGCAGCATCTTGCGATCGTCCCCCGCACCAGACTGGCTAGAGTGGGCGGCCGCTCTTTCAGTTTCCTCGCGGCCAAGCTATGGAATAGTCTCCCTGAAGCTATCCGCGGGATTCAGGATCTCCTAGTCTTCAGAAAGGCTATCAAAACACATCTCTTTCAACAATAGTCCCTTCCATAGCGTCTCCACCTCACTGTACTCTGTCCTTCCGCAGCGCCGGGACGCCCCTTTGCTGGGGCAGCCGTGCGCTATACAAATCACTATAGCATAGCGTATAGCATAGCATAGCTGGGTGGCCCTGTGGCGGCTGGGGCGTCGCTGGGCGGCCCTGTGGCGGCTGGGGCGTCGCTGGGTGGTCCTGTGGCGGCTGGGGCGTCGCTGGGTGTGAGGCTCAGGCAGGTAAGGAGGAGCAGGCAGGAGGTGTGGGGGCGACCAGGCCGAGGGCACAGTGGTCTCGAAAGTCAACTTGCACATTCTCCCATCCTGCAACATACTCAACTTTGTACCAATAATCCTGCAAACAAGAGGCTAAATTAGCAGACACTTTGTCAGCTCCTAGAGGTTGCAAAACTTTAACCAATGGCTTATGATCTCTCTGTAACGTGAAACACACACCCCACAAATAGGTACTGATATACTCAACTCCCAATTCTGCCGCCAATGCCTCCCCCTAAATGGCATATTTACAACAAGGGGTGGTGAGGGACAGAGTCTCTGAATTAAGCAGAAAACTCTCACCCAGTCAAGAGATCAGGGCTAGATCCAACACCGTTTTTTAGCTCACTGCACCATCCCAGTTTCAGAACCTGGCTGTATGCAAATTAGTCTGATCCTGTCCCAGTGCATGATGGGAACAGGGCAAACCAAACTACAAAAGCCAATTCTTACACTGGGAAGGAAACAAGCTCCCGGGGACAGGTTTCTGGCATTACAGCCGTCTTCGGCCCGGTTTGCTTGAATCCTGATGGTGCAATGAGCAAGGGACTCATGTCTGAGTATACCCTTCCACGCTTAGGGTGGACAAAAATATTTACAACAAGGGGTGGTGAGGGACAGAGTCTCTGAATTAAGCAGAAAACTCTCACCCAGTCAAGAGATCAGGGCTAGATCCAACACCGTTTTTTAGCTCACTGCACCATCCCAGTTTCAGAACCTGGCTGTATGCAAATTAGTCTGATCCTGTCCCAGTGCATGATGGGAACAGGGCAAACCAAACTACAAAAGCCAATTCTTACACTGGGAAGGAAACAAGCTCCCGGGGACCGGTTTCTGGCATTACAACCGTCTTCGGCCCGGTTTGCTTGAATCCTGATGGTGCAATGAGCAAGGGACTCATGTCTGAGTATACCCTTCCACGCTTAGGGTGGACAAAAATATTTACAACAAGGGGTGGTGAGGGACAGAGTCTCTGAATTAAGCAGAAAACTCTCACCCAGTCAAGAGATCAGGGCTAGATCCAACACCGTTTTTTAGCTCACTGCACCATCCCAGTTTCAGAACCTGGCTGTATGCAAATTAGTCTGATCCTGTCCCAGTGCATGATGGGAACAGGGCAAACCAAACTACAAAAGCCAATTCTTACACTGGGAAGGAAACAAGCTCCCGGGGACCGGTTTCTGGCATTACAGCCGTCTTCGGCCCGGTTTGCTTTAATCCTGATGGTGCAATGAGCAAGGGACTCATGTCTGAGTATGCCCTTCCACGCTTAGGGTGGACAAAAATATTTACAACAAGGGGTGGTGAGGGACAGAGTCTCTGAATTAAGCAGAAAACTCTCACCCAGTCAAGAGATCAGGGCTAGATCCAACACCGTTTTTTAGCTCACTGCACCATCCCAGTTTCAGAACCTGGCTGTATGCAAATTAGTCTGATCCTGTCCCAGTGCATGATGGGAACAGGGCAAACCAAACTACAAAAGCCAATTCTTACACTGGGAAGGAAACAAGCTCCCGGGGACCGGTTTCTGGCATTACAGCCGTCTTCGGCCCGGTTTGCTTGAATCCTGATGGTGCAATGAGCAAGGGACTCATGTCTGAGTATACCCTTCCACGCTTAGGGTGGACAAAAATATTTACAACAAGGGGTGGTGAGGGACACCACCACCCCCTTTTCTGAACCACCCCCTTTTCTGAATCATTTTTGTCCACCATAAGCGTGGAAGGGTATACTCAGATGTGAGTCCCTAGCTCTTTGCACCATCAGGAATCAAGCAAGCCGGGCCGAAGATGGCTGAAATGCCAGAAACCGGTCCCCGGTAGCTTGTTTCCTTCCCAGTATAAGAATTGGCTTGGTAGCTTGGTCTGCCCTGTTCCCATGATGCACTGGGCCAGGGTCAGACTAATTTGCATATAGCCAAGTTCTGAGCTGGGATGGTGCAGTGAGCTAAAAAACGGTGATGGATCAAGCCCTGATCTTTGGACTGGGTAAGAGTGGTCTGCTTAATTCAGACACTCTGTTCATCACCACCCCCTTTTCTGAATCATTTTTGTCCACCATAAGCGTGGAAGGGTATACTCAGATGTGAGTCCCTAGCTCATTGCACCATCAGGATTCAAGCAAGCCGGGCCGAAGATGGCTGAAATGCCAGAAACCGGTCCCCGGTAGCTTGTTTCCTTCCCAGTATAAGAATTGGCTTGGTAGTTCGGTCTGCCCTGTTCCCATGATGCACTGGGCCAGGGTCAGACTAATTTGCTATAGCCAAGTTCTGAGCTGGGATGGTGCAGTGAGCTAAAAAACGGTGATGGATCAAGCCCTGATCTTTGGACTGGGTAAGAGTGGTCTGCTTAATTCAGACACTCTGTTCATCACCACCCCCTTTTCTGAATCATTTTTGTCCACCATAAGCGTGGAAGGGTATACTCAGATGTGAGTCCCTAGCTCATTGCACCATCAGGATTCAAGCAAGCCGGGCCGAAGACGGCTGAAATGCCAGAAACCGGTCCCCGGTAGCTTGTTTCCTTCCCAGTATAAGAATTGGCTTGGTAGTTTGGTCTGCCCTGTTCCCATGATGCACTGGGCCAGGGTCAGACTAATTTGCATATAGCCAAGTTCCGAGCTGGGATGGTGCAGTGAGCTAAAAAACGGTGATGGATCAAGCCCTGATCTTTGGACTGGGTAAGAGTGGTCTGCTTAATTCAGACACTCTGTTCATCACTCCCCTTTTCTGAATCATTTTTGTCCACCATAAGCGTGGAAGGGTATACTCAGATGTGAGTCCCTAGCTCATTGCACCATCAGGATTCAAGCAAGCCGGGCCGAAGACGGCTGAAATGCCAGAAACCGGTCCCCGGTAGCTTGTTTCCTTCCCAGTATAAGAATTGGCTTGGTAGTTCGGTCTGCCCTGTTCCCATGATGCACTGGGCCAGGGTCAGACTAATTTGCTATAGCCAAGTTCTGAGCTGGGATGGTGCAGTGAGCTAAAAAACGGTGATGGATCAAGCCCTGATCTTTGGACTGGGTAAGAGTGGTCTGCTTAATTCAGACACTCTGTTCATCACCACCCCCTTTTCTGAATCATTTTTGTCCACCATAAGCGTGGAAGGGTATACTCAGATGTGAGTCCCTAGCTCATTGCACCATCAGGATTCAAGCAAGCCGGGCCGAAGACGGCTGAAATGCCAGAAACCGGTCCCCGGTAGCTTGTTTCCTTCCCAGTATAAGAATTGGCTTGGTAGTTTGGTCTGCCCTGTTCCCATGATGCACTGGGCCAGGGTCAGACTAATTTGCATATAGCCAAGTTCCGAGCTGGGATGGTGCAGTGAGCTAAAAAACGGTGATGGATCAAGCCCTGATCTTTGGACTGAGTAAGAGTGGTCTGCTTAATTCAGACACTCTGTTCATCACCACCCCCTTTTCTGAATCCCCCTAAATGGCAGCATAATTTCTTTCAGTACAGGTAAATGATTTTTGACGCAGTGCCACTGGTTTCTCTCCCATCCTTCATTTACGATAATACAGCCCCAAACTCATGATCACTAGTGTCCACTGTTTGTATGCCTGAAGGTTTGGGGAAAAAATGAGTTAAAAATCTTTGCATTAGCTATTTCTGACTTGATCTCCACAAAAGCCTTGTCTTCCTTTTCTCTCTACATAACTTATTTACCCTTTCTCAATAGGGCCCTCAACACTTTTGATTTCTCTGCAAAACCTTTGTATGTATTCTATCAACCCCTTGAATGAACCCACTCCTTTCCCTTAGAAACAGGGGCTAATCTAATGGACTTGTCTAAGTGTTCCTTGGATCTAATTCCATGTTCTGAATAGGTGTAGCCCCCATATTCAATTTCCTTTAACAAAAACAGGCACTTCTCTTCATGTGGTGTCAACCATGCTTCTCTCAAAATTTCTAGCATATTGAGCAAATCTTATTATGCTCCTCCTTGGATGAACCATAAAACACAGAACATTGTCTTGAAAATAAGGACACCTGATACACTTTTTAAAAAATTGCTCATCATGCATTGGAAAACGGTTGAAGCCAATGCCAGATCAAAAGGTAGTCGAGTAAATTGGAAGACTCCCTCCATCCTAATAACAGCCATGAGACCTTCTGACTTTGGGTGCAGTCTGATCCGATGATAGGCTGATTATGAATCCAGCCTATTGAAAAACCTAGCATTATTTAGTAGCAAGGGGAAGGGGAAAATTGTCCATCACAACACATGGTTCAAGCTTCTCAAGTCCACACAGAAACTTAAATCCCATTTTGCTGTGATTACAAATGGAGAAGGCTACTCTGAGACTTTGACAGCATCTATGATCATTCTGTATATCAGCAACATTTTCCTTAATTCATCCTGAACAACTATGGTGATCTTCCTCACACTATGATGGCACTGCCCCGTTTCAATTTGATTCTATGCACATACCCTTTCAATGTTCCAATTTCCTATTTAAAAACCATTAGTGATTGTTTCCATAATGCATCTCTCCCCCACCTTTTCATACTGCTTAAAATTGTTCATCAGTCCTGGGATCCCACAAATGTCCAGATCATCTTGCTGAACCCAACCCCATATGACTGGACCATGGTTAGAAATGGGGTCTCTAGCTGGCAGAGGTTTGCACCCTGTCCAAGTAGGGACCAACTCCCTAGCCAGGGTTAAAAAGATACACACTAAAGATAACCTGTTCTCACCCTCTGGTAGCTTGGCGCAGAGCAGGCAGTCTTATCAACAGAGGCAAATTGTATTTGTGCCACACACACTGACACAGTAACACAATGAATACACCACAAAAAGACTCAACAAAGTGTTAGAAAAATATAAGATGTTTATGTGCTTAAAATAAGACCAAAATAACAAGTCAGGGTATACATTTTTAGTTATTCCAGTAAGAGTATGTGTTATTCACAGAGCTAGAAATAGGTTCCTCTTCTCTTAGATAAAGAAAAGAGCTTTCTCAGTTTGGGAGCATACATGTAAAACTCCTTCCCAGTCTTCAGTGAGGAAGTCTCTGGATGAACCCTCAAGACCAGTATCCTTTTGGTTAATCCTGACAGTCTGTGATATCGTGCAGGTAAGCGGTAGAGACTGTACAGGTCTCGCTTTGTTACAATACCCTTGTGATGCAGAGGGGGTGGTGCCGGCCTGTGCTTGGTGGTCCCAGGACAGGTGCAGTGGTCTGCTCGTCAGGCTCAGCGCCACGTGGCTCAAAGGGGGAGATAACATAGTGGCAAGCTCCCAGCGAGCCGAACCCAAACCTTGGAGATGCTGAGGTCTGCCCAATGCAGTCTTCCTTCTCGCATGGGCGGACAGCGGCCACAGAAACACAGCAGAACTTCAGTTGACACAGCAATAGGCAGGGCTGCACTAGAAGGGTTTCCTTGGTACTGTGGGTGCCGGCAAAATGCTATCTTTTTCCTTATGTGGGAGGAATGCTGCTGCGTCAACCCAGCTGTACTCCTGTTGTAATGGCAACAAGTGGGCTGAGCTGGCAGAGATTCGCACAGTCCTTCAGTGTTTGTTAGTAAGCCAGGACACTCAGTCCTGATGGCAACACCAGCACTTCGGCAGTCCCAAACAACATGCTGGGGATCAGATAATGGGAAACACCAGCAATTCGGCAATCCAAAATGACACACTGGGGAACAGGCAATTTGGTTTTCGTGATTAGGCATGGCTGACCTTTATCAGGCTGTGAAACTCATGGCAGTATCAAGTTAAAGTCTTTTATGATCCTGAGACTTAACAGGGGGCAATCCATTAAGTCATGGGAGTCACTCTGTGTTAGATGATTTGAGTCCAGTCCTACCCCTCAGAAGGGTAGAGATCAGGTGGCAGCAGGGCAGCTCAAGCAGAGAAGCAGATCCTTGGAACACTCAGTCCAGGCAAAGTGGCAATTCTCACAGCACAACATTCTTAACTCCAGCAGGATTCGCCCCAGGTCCAGTAGTCTACTGATTTAGTAGGTCCAGAGCCCTAGTACTTATACCCAAGAATGCCTTGTATGAAGGGGGTGACTTCAAAGGAACTCTCTGAAGTGGACAAGGATCCCTATCAACACAGCCCTGGCCCCAGACTATAACTAGGGGGTAAATATGCCCTTTGTGTGAGGGCAAGACACAAACTATAGCTAAAGTCACATTTGTTAGGCAGCTTGGCTGACTTGAAACTTTCAGGAACTGAATTAGGTAGAAAATGTCTTATCTAGGCTACCTCCACATGCTGCAAACACTGGATTACCATCCAAGGGTACTCTAACATCAAGGTTGTCTTCTGAGTACAGCAGTTTGACACCCGTCATACAACATGAGCACGATTACGCAGTGCCAGGTTCTACTCCTATGTAGCTTTCCTTAAGCAGGCACTCGTCACCAAATTGAAATGATGAGCAGGACCACTTAGATGGATTAAAACCAGTTTATTCCAGGAGCAGCGGCGTAACATTGAGTCCCCATACCTGCTTTCTTGTAACTTTCATCTCTACCTCTACCTCCTGAATCTTGTTACCTCACAAAAAATTCTTGTGGCAGCTAAGACAGCAACTGCATTATAACACTTTATAAGATGCACATGGTAAATATCTGTTGTATTGCCTGGCTAAAATGGGGGCATAGGGTTGTACCTTTGTATGACTTGATGGGAATAATGGAGTGTTAGCAACTATTAGTTGATGCTGTGTCGTATGCAGTATACAACAAGGTCCCAGACAAACTGTTGACTAGGGAGAAGGAACATACAAAATATCATCTATGGCCATGGGCAGAATAAGTAATAGGTGATATGGAAAGACTACTGTCAGGCCAGCATCCCCAGAGAAGGTCATTACAGAGGATGCTGGGCTCTCATAAATAGAGAATGTTCAGTGTTTGTAGAAATACATGCTCAAGTTAGTTAGGAGTTATTTAGAGTCAGACATATACAGAACATTACCAAATATTGGCAGATGTCCTGTTCATCATTTTTACAGTGCATACCCATGTATCTATACTACTATTATAAAGAGAGAACAGACACCTTTTGGCAAGGTAAACTCGGGAACTACAGTGCCAATCCACACACCCAATACAGCGTTGGAAAGGGCAGTTGCAGCAGAAGGACATAGGCTATGCAGATGCCCACCATATACATTTAAAAGGTAAAAGAACCGTGCCAGCAAAGTAGTCCCTTGTGGGCGTGTCTGCATTGTGCTGTGGGTGTGTGCTGGGGGCGTGACACAGGCTGGGGGCATTCCGTCAAGAGTGTTGTTTTTTCTTCCCAGGTTCTATACATTCCTGCTCCCTTTAAATAGTAATTCAGTGGAGGTCCCATTCTCTTAGAACCACCCCAAGCACAATTATGGGCAAAAATACAACTAAAAGGCCCTGCAAAGCATTATGGGATAAGATTAGCATAATTTTTAGCATTCATGAAAGGGTTTCTATGTCTTTGAATTTTACTCATCAGGGACATCTTGGGACGACGAGGTGAACTGCAGCTTGATGTATAATATTTTAAATGCTTATTGCATTTGCCTCATCAGGGACATCTAGGGACGACGAGGTGAACTGCAGCTTGATGTATAATATTTTAAATGCTATTGCATTTGCCTCATCAGGGTCATCTAGGGACCACGAGATGAACTGCAGCTTGATATATAATATTTTAAATGCTATTGCATTTGCCTCATCAGGGACAGCTAGGGACGACGAGGTGAACTGCAGCTCTTTGTAGAATTATTTGGATACTATAATATTCACTTCCCACTGCTAATCTAGTATATTATAAATAAGGTGGACTAAACACCCCCAATATAAGGGGGATGTCCCATATCCCAAAAACTATATATAATCCCCTTAATCAGCAACCAAAACATGGGCCTCACTTAAGTGTCCTTGGCTTCCCGGGTAGATGTAGGAGACAATCCAAGGGTAATGTGTGGGGCGATCCCAGTACAATACAAAACAGCTATTACAATTACAATGAAGTATAGCTATCAAGTCAGGGTTGTGTATTCCCAAATTTTGTAAAACAAAATTTTATAATAACACTTAGATAGATAGATAGATAGATAGATAGATAGATAGATAGATAGATAGATAGATAGATAGATAGATAGATAGATAGATAGATAGATAATCTGTAGGAGGAGGGGCAATGACTTGTGCATCATGAAGCCCTTCTTCGCCCTAAAAAATGGCAGTACTAGCATACTAAGCATCTGTGTTTTAAAAAAGGAGTTTTAACCAAAATCAGAAAGCAAGCAGGTATGTATGTTTGTTAAGTGAATTATAATCAAGTGAGCTCCTTATTATAGTCAAAGTTGTTTTCTTGTCTGGGTAACATGGAATCTATGACTTTTTACCATGCCACGATTATTTGAACTGGTGTGACATAAAGGTTTGTTCCAATACAGAAGATAGGGCCATTTCAAATTAGGTTGCTCTCACTGGGCTCTTATTTCATAAATGTCCAGTAAAAGACCAACTACATTAAGCACAAGAAGGCCAATTGATTGCTTATGTTATTTTCATTTCTCTGGTACAGTTTAACATTCTTATCAAAACATTTATGAAACTAAATTACACTTGTCCTTGGTCACTGACACTGAGATTTACTGATGCAATAACTCTCCCTTGAAGGCAAGACAGCCTCATATACTTACTGATTGTTTTGATACGGATCTCTGTTGCTCCCTGAGTTATAGAAAGTTCGCTCTTGGTCATCAATAAAATACTGTGATTGGTAAAAGTCTGAATGAAATTGCTGCAAGTCTGCCATTCTGTTAACAGTCAAAAGAAAGAAAACATACCATTAGTAAAGAGCAGCAAAGAGAGGTCAAAAGGATAATAATTCATAGTGACAAACATTTATAAAGACAAAATATTTTGTCAAACATTCAAGGGGATAAAGGCCCCAAAAAAATCAAAAGCAACGTAAATAATTATTTGCTATTCTAATTTCACAATGAAATAGTTCCCAAATAAAATAAACCACTATCTTTAAGTTGATTTTGCTTGCCCTCTGCATTTAATGTCGGCATAGATTACTGTTGTGACCCGACAGATAGGATAACAAGACGGGAGACTAGAGGACACTAGGACCCTGTGGGTCATGAGGGAGGTGACCAGGTCACCGGACACCACATCCGGTCAGGGGACAGGAAGGACGGCAGATTGACCAGGACGAGCAACAGGACGGACGTACATGTAACCAGCTCACAGAATACCTAATAAACGAAGCATGATATAACTAACCTGTGTCCTGAGTATACTGTGCTGCGTGGCGCCCACTAACGAGAACACGACAACTGGCGACGAAGGTTAGAAACGAACCGACGCGTGGAACGTCGCGTGTCCGGGCTGGACAGCATCGAAGAAAATCAGGTGCCCACCCTGGATGCGCTAGGACGACGAGGGACGAAGTCAGGAAGCGACACGGGTGCCCACCCGACAGCGCGACCCTTGCAACTGAGGCGCGAGCTCTTTGAATTTGACGCGTGAGCTCTCGTGATAGCTCAGAAGTCTCGGCGGCCATCTTTAAACCAGCGACTGACCAATCAAGGCGCAGCATCAGCAGGGAGGCCATTTTAGGGTCAGGAAAGGCGAGATTTTCGATCGCGAAATCTCACGAGAGCGACGGCAGCCATTTTGAGTGGGACAACAAGGAAAAAGGGCACCAGAAATAACAGGGCGGCCATCACAAGACCAGGCGAGAAAGGAGAGGACAAAATTAACAGGGAAAAGAGACTACAAAAAGAAGAGAAAAAGCAACAATAACAAAAAAAGAAGTGGAAAGACATAAAAGAGACAGTAAAATGAATAAAGAAGGAAAAGACAAAAAAAAAACAAATAACAAGGAAAAGAAGCATAAAGACCATACAAAGGCAAAGAAAAGTAAAAAGAATGAAAGGATCAAATTAACAGAAAAAGAGACAATAAAAGAAGATAAAGAGCAACAAAGGAAAAAGAAGTAAAAAAGAAAGGAAGAGACAGTAAAAAAAAATAATAAAGAAGGAAAAGACAAAGAAATACACACAGCAAGGAGAAGAGGGACAAATACCTCACAAAGGCCAAAGTGAAAGAAAAGAAGAACATAAAAGGAAAGAAAACAAGAGGAAACATAGAACATTACAAAAAGAAACGACAGAATAAAAAGAGAAAAGAACACATAAAGGCAAGAAGGCAAGGATGGCAGACCCAAAGCCCAGTGCACAATACCGGAGACCACTGGCGTTCAACTTATCGGAGCCCCAAACAGGAATAAGGTGGGAGAAGTGGATCAGACGGTTTGAAAGATATATGGAAGCAACCGATGTAACAGAAGGAAAGAGATTAGGGTTACTGCTGAACTTAGCAGGGGATGACGTCGAAGAACTTCTGGTGACACTGCCAACCGAAGAAACAAAGTCATATGAGAAACTAAAGAAATGCCTAACGGCCAAATTTGACCCACAACGGAACTAACGAGAACACGACAATTACCATTTATGGAATAATTTCTGAAGTGTTGGAAATGTAAATTCTGGTTGGCTGCGGTATGCATGCAGGCCAGGCAGGAGTCTACTTACACATTAAGAGATAACCTGCGCCCACCCTCTGATAGCTTAGCACAGAGCAGTTAGGCTTATTTAAAGAGGGAATGTGTAAAGTATTTGTGCAACACACACAGTAACACAATGAATACACCACAAAACGACTCCACACAGGTTTTTAAAATAGATTATTATATTATTATAAACAAAGAAAGACCAAAACAACAACAATCCTATGTATTGAAGTTGAGCTATTGAATTTTATAGGAATAAATGCAGTCACATGCTTAGAAGCAAGTAGTGCTAAAAAGGTTACTTTAGATCACGCTGGACCGGGGTAAAGTCTGGGCCGACTGTGATGCAGCGCCAGCCGGCTGCAGGCCCCAGCGAACATAGTACCTTTGCTGGTTGCAAACAGAGATGCATGTATGTTAAGTCACGCTGGATGTTTTGATCTTCTCCATGCAGTAAAGGTGATACATCAGTTCCGAAGACAGTAATCAGTCCTTTGAGTGCAGACAGGACACTGCCTATTCAAGTGAATGGTTAGCCCCTCCCTTCCATCCTGCCCAGGCAAAGCCATCAGAATGCAGATCCCTTCCACCCTGCCCAGGCAAAGCCTTCAGAATGCAGATGTATGTAGATGGGTACTCAGAAACCTCATCCTTCCCTTGTTGTAGCAGTCTAGAGGGAATGCATAGCGTATAGTTTTTACCCATCCCATTCTAGATGAGTTTTGGAGACAGGCTGCCAGGCACACAGAGAAGTAATTGCAGGGAAATGCCCATTTTCTAAAAGTGGCATTTCAAAATCAGTAATGTTAAAACCAACTTCACCATTATGGAGGGTTTATCCATACGAAAGATGAAAAAGCTACTCCTCTCTGATCAGGAATTGCAGCTTAAAGTGTATTAAGGAATCCCCAATGCTAGCTTATGAGAGGAGTAGGCCTCACTGTAGTGAAAAACGAAATAGGCTATTTGTCACTACCAGGGCTTGCAAAGCATTAAGGTACATGTCCTAACTTTTACTTATATAGCACCCTGACTCTAGGGTTACTTAGGGCCTACATTAGGGGTGACTTATTTATATATATAAAAACAAAAATATGTCCTTTATGTATTACTACACCAATTATCCGATCGGCATGAAACTTTGGGAAGTTGTTGAGTACACTCCTGCGAAGGTTTCTGGCAAAAAAAACAATAAAAAAAATAAAATAAAAAACAATGTGTTAAAAGTTGCTGAGTACACTCCCCCGAAGATTTCTGGCAACAAAAAAACATTTGTTGAATATCGGCCCCAGGGGGCCTCATAATCTTTTCAATACTGAACGTTTACAGTTTCCGGTGCGACTCGCTTTTGCAATAACCATCAATAAAGCACAAGGACAATCGCTGCAAGTGTGTGGACTAGATTTGGAGAATCCGAGTATCTCACATGGACAACTGTATGTGGCAGCTCACGCGTCAGAAAACCTTCTGATTTATTTGTGTACTGCACCAGACGGAAACAATTTTTTTCCCGTGTATCCACAAGCACTCAAATGAATAAACAGAATTAAAACAACGCTTTAAAATGTTTTCCATATTAAAATGAATAAGTTTCAATAAAAATGACACAATGTAAATTGAATTTTATGATAACAAGTTTCCTTAAATTTCCTTTCATCTGAGATCGCAGCAACACACGACGGGTAAGCTAGTATGTAATAAAAGGAGAGTTTAGTGGATGGCAAGTAGTTTTAAATGCCAAGTCAAAATGGCTGTAAACTTCCCAAACAGGCACTGCAGTGGCAGGCTCAATCATTGATTCAGCCCACTAGTAGCATTTGAAGTACAGGCCCTAGGTATATGGTATACCACTTTACAAGGGTATACCATATACCTACAACAAAACATGCCAATCAGGAATACACCAATTTCATATTTAGGGAAGGAGCACACACACTTCAGCACTAGTTAACAGTGGTAAATTGCTCAGCGTCCTAGGACTAACAAAGTGATTCAGCAAAAACAGGTGATAAAAGGCAAAATGCTTGGAATGACGCTTCAAAGAGAGCCTTTTTCCAACATGGGGTCAGAACAGTAAATATTAATAAATGTGAAAACAACTGTTTGGAGTCCAATGTTTCATCCTGAGGATCTTTGCATGTGAAAAACGGAGGGGCCAACGTAAAGTGGCTGGTGGCCTGTTCGTAAACCACAAGAAAATATAGCACAAAGTGGCATATACAAAAGTATGCAAAAAACTGGAATCAATGACAAGCAGACCAGATGCACACTAGTGATAGGTTACATAACATGTACAGTAATGCAAACAATGGAACCTGAATATTAGGCCTCAGTACATAAACATTTGTGTATACCATCAAAAAATTAAGCAAATTGATATTTTCGGATATTTCCTGCATTTAGAAGATAAACATGAGAAAAAACACATTTTCCATAAACAATGAAACTTAGCTGGGGCAGCATGATGATTGTCCATTTCTGGTTATGAATACACAAAAGAAAGAGAAGAAGCTGTCTGCTTCATTTGTAAAATGCATTAATCATGGGTCTAAATCATGAAAATTGTGCTAGGCAAAATGACCTACAAAGGTAGGGCCAGTAGAAAGAGCTTTGTATGAGCTCCGGGTTGGGGAGGATCACTGTTTGTCAAGAACTACTTTCTGACAGCTTTTGAGTACAGATGTATGGTAGAAATATGCATTCAACCTTTTTTATTCTTCTTACATATAATAAGCTCATTTGACAGAGATACTGGAGTTTCGCTTAGAATGGAATTTGGGTTCTTTGTGCTAGCTCAATCCTGTCAGGAGTCCAACTTTTGCGGCACACTGGAGTTTGATGCCTTCTTCCGTGTTCTGGGAGGCAGTTTACCCTTCCTCTCTATTGGGGAGGGAGTACAATTGAAGGGTAGGTGTTGATTATCTGGAGCTAACTCAGTGCGTACTGCCACAATACTCTATTGAAATAATCCAAAATGAACTAGCCTCACTACAGTCTCAGTGGATTAAAATGGTAAGCTCATGCTTTGCTTTAATCCTGCTTTCTAGCTGATGGTCTACCCTGCGACCAAGCCAAACTATGAGTACTTACCCAACTGATACACTGCTTGAGGATCCAGGCACACACATCGGTAAGGCCCCAAACCATTTTAAGGAAGATTAAGGCTGTTAGCGCACTTATCCAACCTTAAAAATGCCAAGCTAGCTGAAATTAAAAGCAAAGAGGCCCACTAGCTGTACAAATGTGTATGCCTGTACCGCCACATATACATAAACAATTAAAAGACAGGAAACACAATGCATTGACTGGTGTTACTTCTTAAAATCCTAATTGCAATCCTGTAATTCCTCGTCCCCATGTTACAATAAACCGGTAAAATCCACTTGTTTCTAATTACTTTGTCACCTGGGCAAATAAATATGCATGCTCAGTCAACTGTTCAACCTGGGGGGGAGTGCTAGAGGGCGCACAGCAATAAGGCCACACCCTAGTGAGGCTCTGCCCGGCAGAGCCACGATCCGACTATTATCCACCTGAAAGACTTGCCATCTGGAGGCTCTAAAAGGTGCATCCTGCTTGTGGGTCTCCCCTGCTTCATCTGGTGTGCTTTAAAATGCTGCTACTGTCCGTGCTGTTCCTGCAATTATCACCTGCGGCCGTCCAGCCACAAAATGGCAGCACCCGTGAGGCCTTGAGCCGGGCGGCTTCTGCTGTTTCCTGCTGGGTCGGCAGCGGCATACCTGGTACCTGCGGCTTCACAGAGAAGGACGGCGGCTCTCCGGTGTTAGTCGATCCTGGTAGTTCAGCTCCAGGCCCTATGTGACAGAGGGCTCCAGTGGCGGAAGGAGATCCTCCAGTGACCGGGTCCCCCTGAGTGAGTGGCAGGGGAGGCGGTGGAAGGCCCCTGGGCCCCCGGTACTGGTGGCAGTGAGTAGTGCGCGGCCTGCGTCGGGCCTGTTCCTGTGGAGGCGGGTGTGGGCCTGGTGCGGGTCAAGGCCTGTGCGTTGCTGCCGGGTGCTGAGTTGCCCAGGTTGCTAGGCTTTAGGCCTAGTTGGATGCCATCGCGGATCCGCACGCCTCTGTAGAGGGTGCACTGCCTAGGGCCCTGGAGTGGGCCTGGAGTAGGCCTGCCTGCTTATCCTCTACTTGCTCTTTGGGACTAAACTGTCTGTCGGCGCTAAAAATGACACGCTCTGAAATTCACCTATTTTCGCTCCCCTGCTGCGGAGGTCCCTGTTTTGGTGTGAGTGAGCTGTCCCCACTCCAATACTGGCTGTGCTACTCACACATTGCTGCATGCTGCCTGTAGCTCTGTTGGGGTTCCTCTGGGGATCCTACGGACTGTCTCCTCATCTGTGGCCTGGGTCCCTCTTTATTCTTACACATTCCTGACCTCGCAGGGCTCAACTGACGTATTATACACACCTACAAATTGTGTCCTGACACAGTTGTTTGGTACTGGAATCTGTGTTGGTCGAGATCGTGATGGCCTGGTCCCAACCTTGCTGAGGGTTACAGTCCGCGTCCCTATATCTCTGCGTGGAGTGTGCCCTCACTCTTGGGACTCTCTTGCGGCAGGGTTTGGTGTGCTCACCGTAGCCTGAAGAGCTCCTTGGCCTACAAGACTACCTGCAGCACCAAACTAAGCTCCATTATACTTGGCCTGAGAGACTTCAACTCGGGGGTTCCCTCCTCTCTTGTTTTTTATGACAGCTTGACTCCCCTTGCGGGCACTATGGGTCAGAATGATAAATCCCAACCTCGCTTCAAGTTTGAGGCACGCAAGCCTTCCAAAACTCCACAAAAGGCAGCCTCTGATTCTGAGGCGGATGCCCCAGATGGCGGACCCTCCACTATAGAAACAACGCTTTTGGTGATGCAGTGTAGCCTCTAATCCACCGAGGGTACAATAGCGGCTGTGCACCAACGTCTCTAGCACATGTCCTCCCAGCTCGAAAAACATAACACTCGCATGGGAGAAATCGAGCAAAGAGTATCTGAGCGACGTTGTGGGGAATACGTTAAATATGGAAAAGGCACTCTCCCTCATTCAGGCCAAAAATGAGGATTTGGAGGCTCGCTCTAGACAAAACAACATTTGTACTACAGGGCTGCCAGAATCGACTTATGTCGGTAAAATGGAGACCTTTGTTGAAAATCTGATTAGGGATATTTTTGGCACTGCAAAACTCTCTGCCATGTTTATTATAGAGCAGGCCCATCGCTCCCTCGCGGCTCGACCTGTTCCTGGTGCCACGCCCTGTCATTGCGCGAGTGCTCAATTACAGGGACTGCTACATTATTTTGCGCATGGCCAGAGACAAGGGTACTATCAAAACACCAAGGCAACACACTCTCCTTATTTACAGACTTTACTGTTTCTGTGCAGGCAGCGTGAAGGGAGTTCAGGGCTGTGAAAAAGTTCCTACAATTTGAGGGAGTCCCATATGCCAAGCTTTGTCCTGCCCATTTGAAAATAGGCCCAGATGGAGACTTTACGATTTTCACTAATCCCAAGGCAGCCCTGGAGCATGCAAAACACTTAAAGAGAAGGCAAAGCGAATCCCAGACACTATCTGAGACTGAGGACCAGTAGGATTGGAGGGGACATTTTGGTATTTTGACATGTCACGTGCCTGATTGGGCACCCTTCCCTATAACCCTGTGCACTGTTGTGATTTATATACAGTGTTAATCTTGTCTAATTTACAGGTGGACATTGTTCAATCTTTTATATATGTTTGCTGTACTTGCCTTGACACATATTTGATATGCTTTAGGATCAGGCACAGGTGCTTGCTCTGCTCAGCCACCTCCTACTTGTTAGGAGGCTAGTAGCACTCTGACGCCCCCCAATGGGTGAACCCCATCTCTACTTTGCTCTCTTTGTTCTTAGTTGAGGGTGGGTTGAGGGGGTTGGGATGGCTTTGGCGAGTTAGGGATGCTGAAGTGGGAGGGGTTTGGGGGTTGGTGGGTGAGGGGGGTTACTTGGCACTTGCAGTTTATGGGTGTGGTATAGTCATCCTTTATCTGTACGTTTGGACATATGTCTCCCTCGTATTCTATTATTAGGTGTGTCACTCAGTTCATGCTCTCATGAGTGGTAAGGTGCAGATCTTAACTTGGAACGTCCGAGGCTTAAATATCCCCAAAAAGATTTGTTCTATCTTCGTTCATCTAGATAGGATGGACGTTCAGATAGCCTATTTAAAAGAAACCCACATTATGAAACTGTCCGAAAAGAACGTGGGTGGTCGATGGGTGGGGGTGCATGTGGCTTCCTCCTTTTCCAGCTATGCACGTGGAGTGATGATTCCAGTCAACCGGGGGGGTTTCATTCTCTATAATCCACACTGAAACGGATGACTCTGGACGGATTGTGTTGGTACATGAATGAATGAATGAAGTGAGATTTATATAGTGCAACTTAGCCCACGGGCATCACGGCGCTAACCACGAACAGATAACAGAGAGTCTCAAGGCACCGAATCTAGGGTCTATAGATAAACCTCAGTGAAGAGCCAGGTTTTAAGTTCTTTGCGGAAAAGCGCCAAGGAGGGTTGTCCTAACAGCTCTGAGGGAAGGGAGTTCCAGAGTTTGGGCACCAGTGTGGAGAATGCTCTACCTCTCCATCTAGCTTTTAGGAACTTGGGAATTAGGAGAATAATTTTTGGAGGCAGAGCGAAAAGCTCTACTGGGGGTATATGGCCGAAGGAGGGACCTAATGCCTTCAGATCCAGAGCCATAGACAGCCCTATCAGCAAGGCAAAGAAGTGTAAAGGAGAACTTGGACTGGACGGGGAGCCAGTGGAGGTTTTTCCGGGCAAGGAATACTGAGGAGAGCCTCGGGAGATTCAGAGCCATACTGGCCGCGGCATTCTGCACCATCTGAAGACAATGGACAGTGCTCTTGTTTATGGCACCGTACAGGGCGTTACAGTAGTCCATTCTCGAAGAGACAAAGGCAACTGTGGCTTGCTTCCGTGCGGCAGGGGAAAGATAGGATGCCATCTTTCTGAGGATCCTGATGATGCCACAGCAAGGGTACACAGTTTTGCTGACTTGAAGGTCAAAGGACAGAGAAGTATCTAACAGGACTCCGAGATTTCTAGCTGAGTGGGAGGGACAGGGGCAGTCCACAAGGGAGGCCGGCCACCAGTCATTAGACCAGATTTCCTGGTCACCCCCGAAGATCAGGACCTCCGTCTATTCTCCATTAAGTTTTAAAAAGTTCTGCATCATCCATTTAGATACTGCCTCCACACAGGATCTAAAGTTAAGAGCCGAGTCGGTTGCCGACTGTGTAAGGGAGACCATGATTTGGGTGTCGTCGACGTATGACAGCACTTCGAACCCAAAGGAATCTCACCACCCTAGCAAGTGGGGTCACACAGATGTTAAAGAGTAAGGGACTTAAAGAAGATCCCTGTGGGACCCCACATTGAACTGGCTTGGATGGAGACAGAAAGTCGCCCAGCTTAACTCTTTGCTCTCTTTGATGGAGAAAGGAGGCCAGTAGGCTGAGGGCCGAGCCTCTAACACCAATCTCTCCAAGCCTGGCAACCAAGACTGAGGGGGACAGGGTGTCAAAAGCTGCCGTAAGATCGAGTAGGACCAGAAGAGTGGTGTGGCCCTTATCGACCTTGGAGCGAATGTTATTAAAAACAACAGTGAGGGCAGACTCTGTGCGATGAGCACTTCGAAAGCCATGTTGCGATATGTCCAGTAGGTTTGCGTTCTCCAAGAATGTTGTAAGATGGTGCTTAAGATGGGCTTCAAGCATCTTGGCAGGGGCCGGTAGCAGGGAAAAGGGTTGAACATTTTTTAGGACCTCAGGATCCAGAGATGCCTTCTTCAAGAGCGGTTTAACGATCGCCCTTTTCCAGGGAAGGGGAAAAACTCCCTCTGTAATTGCTGAATTCATCACCTCTAGAAGCGGAGGAATAACAACCTCCCTGCAGGCTTTCAAAGTTTTCAGCGGGCAGGGGTCCAGCGGCGAGTAAGATTTGATGTTATCAAGTAGGCTGTTTACCCCATCCAAAGTCAGCTGGGGAAAGTCAAGAAAACTAGGCCCGGACTTCACAGCCTGAAGTTTTAAAAGGTGGAAAGAGGGTGATGGAGGTGCAGCGTCCATCTTTGAATTAAGGAGTTCAAGAGATTTATAAATATCAGCGAATTTTGAATGGAAGTAAGCTGAGATATTATCACAGAGCTCCTGGGTTTCCACTATGGGGTCCACAGTCTTAGGTGTGGAGAGGGAGTCGATAATCTTAAAGAGATCTATGGAAGATTTAAGAGAGCCCATCAGATTCGTATAATAGGCCTTTTTTTGTTCAGCTATTGCCAACTTATATTCTTTTAGAAGAAGCTTATGTTGTGATTTTCCAGAGGGATCAGGATGTGCATGCCAGTTCCTCTCCTGTTTTCTACATCCCTGCCTCAGCAATCTAAGGCGATCAGAAAACCAAGGCCGGGAGGGACTCTTTCGAGCAGAGTAGTGTTGATTGACGGGGACCAAGGTATTTACCGCCCCAGAGATAATATTTGACAGGTCAAGTGCCGCAGCATTGATGTCCTTCTTTGAAAGAGGACAATATTCATTCAGGAATGGGGCAAGAGTCTCATTGTTAATCTCCCTATAATTTCTTCTAAGTTCCAGTTTATTAGGATCAGGGTAGGAGGGGAAGGTGTGGTACACATTAAGCTCGAAAGTCACTGCCAGATGGTCTGACCAAGCCAGGGGAATAGAAGTTCCCATCATCAGCCTAATATCATTTGAAAAGATGCCATCCAGTGTATGGCCAGCTAGGTGGGTAGAGCCGACCACAAGTTGCTTCAGGCCGCAAGAGGATAAACTTTCCACCAATGACAAAGTGTCTCTAGAACTTGTATTCTCTAGGTGAAAATTAAAATCACCTAAGAGTGTAAAATTAGGCCTACCGATAAAAGGTTCCAGTAATTTCATTAGATCCTGTGTAAAGGAGGTTCTGGGACCAGGAGGTCTATAGCATAGAATGCCAGAAAATGAGACTGTAGGGGTGGAGTTTATAGAAAAATACATGGCCTCATAGGTGTCAGAAGGGGAAGAAAGGTAGTCAAAACGGCATGTGGAGGAATCCCTATGAATAATTCCAAGCCCCCCACCTCTGCGCCCCAATCTGTCCATCCTAACCAGGGCATAGCCCGTGGGGATAGCGTCAACCAGGTCAGGGCCTGAAATTTCTGAAACCCAGGTTTCGGTAATAAAGACCCAGGAGGGTTTCCTCAACGAAACGAAGTCGTTAAATGCAACATTGTTTTTGATCAATGATCTAGCATTAATGTGGAATCCCACTTCATTTGTCAGCGGAGTGGACCTAAGGGCCCCAGGGTGCACCCGCACTCTTTTAGAATGCAGGTTTCGGTTGCGTCTGAGGTGTCCGGGATCGCGTCTACAACAGTGCTTGTGGGATATGTCATCAGGGGAAAGAGTATGATGGCAAGATATCCTAGGTGGCTTAAGAGAGAGTAAGAAAGGCGAGGTGTATAGACAGCTCTCTTCCGAAAGGACATAACAGGGACCTGCCTGTCTGGCCCCTGGCGCGTACTCAGCGGGGAGGGCGCAGAAGGGCTTAACTTTGGCTGCACGCGACCGCTAAGCGCGGAGAAAGCCATCCAGACTAAATAGGGTTGGGCCTAAGTGTCAAGCCCCGCGTGACCCTCTGCAGCCAATCAGGGCGGGGAGACCAAATGTTTGCCGCGCCCTCCACAACAAGCGGGAAATCCTGTGGTGGACCGGGGCGCTGGCAGGAGGAGTGTAAATCAGGTAAGAGAACGCGGGGAGGTGTAGCAAGAACACAGTGGGAGTCACAAATATTAAAATAAGCGACAGAAATTAAAGCAACATCGTAATCATGCAGCAAAGAAAATATTTAAAAGGCAGTGTTTAAAAACGAGGCATCGCAGTCATGCACTCGGTACCGGAAGACAAAAAAAGGGCTATTTGGTGGAGCCAATGTGTTATTAGTGAATGTGTATGGACCAAACGTCAATGACCCGGCTTTTTTCTCAGATGTGTTGCACCGCATTACAAGTTTTCCGGAGGTGGAGATATTATGGGGCAGTGATTTTAATGTTTGTCTGGATGTCACTCTTGATCTCAAGGGTAGTGAGATATCAAGGCCTAAGCGGGTGTCTGAGATGCTATTGGGATTGAAGGATGTGGGCCGCTAGAGTGATGTGTTTTGACTGCGACACCCTGGATTTTCAGTTGCCTCTGGGGGGGTGTTGGACGCGCGCAGGGGTTGGGGACCCGCTTCAGCCGTGGTTGAGGCCATGTTGGAGTGGAGCGGGAAGGAGGAAGGGGGGATTCCCCCCCTTTGGTATGGGTCGGAAAGTCAGAGCAGCCATGTATGCATAGGGGGAGGATGGCCGGGGCCTTTGCCCAGGGTCGACAGGGTGCAGGCGCAGCGCTCAGACCCAGAAAATCAGTCCAAACTTTTTCTTTACAGGGCACACAGCGTTGCAGGGCAGCGGACTTGGTAGGGCGGGGTGTGGCCCAATTGCACCGAGGTGAAATGAGGGTGGAGCCTTGCGCGGCGCAATCCATACCGACGGGGATCCCGTCGCGGCCAGCGCTAGATTGTCCAGTGCGACCTCGCTGGCCATAACGACAAGCAGGTCAAAGTGGTCTACTACGCAAGCGACGGACGACTTCCAGAGAGGTCAACGCATGGGGGAGTATCGGCTTGTACAGTCGGCTCCCGCCGCAAGGAGTGCATGCTGGGTCCGATAGGGCCCGTGGTGTTGATTTTGCTAAAGATGTGCTCCACGTGGAGGTGCCTATTGTGTTGGATTATGATGAGTGTTCGACCTGGCATCATTGGCGTGAGTCTCCCTTCCATTTTCAGGGATTGCCTCCTCTGTTTTGATATGTTTTTATTGGTTATATGCTTTGGGCACTGTGCCTCTGCTATTCAGTGCCAGAGTGCAAGTGCTACCTATGTTAAATTGATGTAATAATTGGTGATTCCATGATTGGGTTATTTGATTTACCTGTCAGCCCCTATTACAGTGCACCAGGGTTGCCCAGGGCTTGTAAATCAAATGCTGATGGTGAGTTTGCAGCACTGGTTGTGCCACCCACAGAAGCAGCTCGTAAAGTGTGTCTCAGGCCTGCCATTGCAAGGCCTGTGTGCAGTCTGTGATTGCCATGTCAACTTGGAAAGTGCACCCACTTGCCAGTCCTTAAACCTTCCCTTTGATTCATGTTAGACACTCCTATGGTAGGACCAAGGGCAGGGTGCATTGTAAGTATAAGGTAAGGCATGCTCTGGTGTGTGTAGCCTGTCCTAATAGTGAACTACAGCCATTTTCGTTTTTCACTATTGAAGGCTACCTGTTGTCCATAGGCTAGAATGGGCAGTTAGATTATTACATTCTTATAATCCTTACTGACTCAGTGAACGTGGTAGAAATTCGAATGTAATATTCCTGAACTTATAAAATACATCTTTTAGTAAGGTTGGTTTTAATATTCTGTGTTTGAAAATAGCACTTTTAGAAAGTAGGTATTTTCTTGCCTAACTGTCCAGGCCTGCCTCTGCTAGGTTGTGTATTCCTTGTCTGGGTTTGTGAGTGACACAGCTGGGGGATTCCAGAAGACAGGCTGCGGCATCCCAGTGGGGAATAGAGAGATCTGCATCTAGATGGGAGGGAGGAGTTGCACCTGGGACCTAAATAGGGCCGGGCCTTCCCTCTACAATGCTGGCTCCACCTCCTGTGGCTTGTCTGATGTTTCTGCCCTGCACTGTGAAAGGAGAGAAGGAATCTTGTCAACAAAGTGCTTCAGAGCTGTGCCTTCCCTCCCCTGTGCTGGCTCCATCTCCTGTGGAGCGGCTGATGTCTCTGCCCTGCACAGTGAAAGGAAGGAGGGAACTGATTTGGACTAGGCAGAATCCTCTCTGTCTTCAGAGAACAAAGGATTTTGGGGTATAAATATTCTGGAACAAGAAAACGTTTGCCAAGGAGAGGAACCAAGGAAGCTGCAGGAGTTTTACTGCCCCTCTGCCAGTGTGCTGTTTGCTGGGTTGGCCTGCAGTGGTTGCTTCATTGCCAAGGAAAGGAGAAGGAACTTATTAAGGACTTTCATCATCTACAGAATATTCTTCAAGGGCTTGAACTGTGCTTGCTTCCTGCTGAAGTGTCAGGGACAAAAGACTTCACCTCCATCTTCCCTCTGAATTTTCTATCTGGGAATTCTATCTACAGACATTTGCGTGTCGCTGGGAGCTGGAAGCGCGACGTATCGAGAGGAAGCGTGTCGCCGCCGCAGCTGAAATCGTTGCATCACCGGAAAAGTGGGCCTTCGCCGCATCTCCCTGGAAGCATGTGTTCATCGAAGCTGCCTGCTGTCGCATCACCGGAGAAGCGTGCCACCATCGAGAGAGTCGCCATCGCATCACCGGAGAAGCCTATCGTGGCCCCAAATTACAGAGTCGCCGCAAGGCAGCCCGGGTGCCTACGCATCATCATCGCAGCATCATCGCATCAATGGCCTCATCTTCTCACATCGCAACGGGATCGTCCGCATCAAGGCGTCATCTTGCGCACCGCAACGGGCCCACAGGCCAAGAATATACGCATCACCTCTGCACCGGTAAGGATCACAACGCATCCCCTACTCTGAGCAAGCATTGAGGCACGATGCATCATCTCCCCCGGATCACGGAACCAACGCATCTCCCCCTTTGCGAGCCTTTTGTTTACTTTGCATCCAGGTACTTTGTTGAGAACTTTGTTGCATTTATCATCATCTTGAACTAAGTAACTTTTATCATCTTTCAAGCAATCTTAAGTGTAGTATTGTGGATTTTTGTCGTTTGTGGTCTTGTGTTAAGTCTATATAAAGAATACTTATTTTTATAAAACCTGTGTTGTGTCCATCTGTAGTGTTTTCACTGTATTACTGTGTATATTCACAAATGCTTAACACACTGTCTTTGAGATAAGCCTGTCTGCTCATGCCAAGCTACCAAGGAGGTGAGCAGGGGATATTAAGGAGTGTAATCCCCTTATCCTGACTTAGAAGTAAGGGTCCCTATCTGGACAAAGGTGAATACCATTGCCAACTAGAGACCCCCAGAACTAACAATGAGGATAGCCCAGAAGAAGGGGAAATGCGGGAAAGTGAGGAGGGGGTGCACTCTCATGTTTTTCCTAGTATTTTGCAGGCACCAGTGGTGGCACCGCACAGAAGGGGATCAGCGTTGGAATTCAGGAGAGAGCACGGGCCGTGGTGAGGGATCCTCGGGCAGTGGATCAGACAGAGCCAGTGGCAAGACGGTCGGCATCTGTACGGGCACCCTCTTTAGAGCCAGGTGAGACCAGTAGAACACAGGTCAAACCTAATATGGTGTCTGTGGGGAAGGGGGAGGAGGGGGTGGGGCAGAGATGGAAGGGAGATTACACAAAGGGAAATATGTTAAGTATACAGGAATAGGAACAGGAGACAGAGGAGTAGTGCAGGGCGCCAAAGTAGAAAGCAGGACGAATACAGAGGCAGCAGGGGGTGGGGTAAGTAGCCTTTGGATTGTAAAGAGTTGAAAATTAAGAAACTCACATCCATGGGAGTGACAAAGCCTTTGGAGGCTCATTTAATGCTGGCAAACAAGGAGTGTATTTGGAAAGGAGAATCTTCTACGCAGGGAAGTAAGGTCTAAGGAGGGCTCTAAATATGAGTTGGCCAAGAGGCCTAAGGTGCCGGTGACCATAGAGAATTGGACGGCAGCGTTTTTAATTTACACCAGTGTTTACTGAGAAAGGTTTCCCAAGCGCTGCGTAGCCATGTTTAGGTACATGGACAAAATTCGAAAGGCAGGCTACATTTGGGCTCAATTTGATGAGGAGATTCAGGCCCGTATGGCTTGGGACCCGGAAGCGAAGTGGGGGGAACTGGAGACAGATTTGTGGCAGCATACGATGAGGTCTGCGGCAGGGGGTAAGACCATCTTTACGGTTAGCGGTTTGCCTTTGGTGTACCGGCCCTTTCAGGGGAAGCCAACCCGGGGAGGGGTGAGAGGTACAGCCACGACACACTTTGGGGAAGGAGGCACATGCTGGGACTTTAATAAGGGCCTGTGCGGGAGAGATTACTGCAGGTTTAAGCATGCGTGCTCAAAGTGTAGTGGCCTCCATCCCCTCGTTAAATGTGGGGGCGGCTAGGTCCAGGGAGGCCAGCAATGGCAGCAGCCAGGCTCAGGCACATCAGGACAATCCAGCAATACCAGAATAATAGGGGGGCAAAGGTCCACAGGGTGCTCGGCCCAAAGGCTGCTACGCCAGTTAGGTTAGTGAAGCTGGAAGGGGTCCTGAGAGGATACGGGGATTTGAGGGCAAAGCGGGTGCTGCTAGAGCGGTTCACAGAGGAGTTTCATCTGGGTTACCAAGGGCCACGTCAGAGTCAGTGGGCAGATAATCTGAAACCAGCTTCAGAACACAGATAGGTGGTGCAAAACAAACTGAACAAAGAGGTTTGTCAATGGAGAATGGCGGCCCCTTTGATGATTGGCCAAATAAGAATTTGATTATTTCACCAATCGGAGTGGTGCACAAGAAAGAGGAGGGTCCATACAGACTAATTCAGCATATCTCATGGCCAGAGGGGTTTTCTGTTGATGATTTTATTGATGAGGAGGCGGCCTCATTTTCATATTCCTCAGATGACGTGGCCATGTCACTAGTAGTGACTGCAGGCGCACTGCAGCGATGGCTAAATGTGACATCCAGATGATTGGGATCTTCTGGGTATCCATTTTGGAGGTAAATGGTACGTGGACAAAGCTTTACCGATGGGTTGCTCTATGTCGTGTGCTTTATTTGAATGTTTTAGCACCTTCTTACAACGGTACTTCACGCAGAACGCAGGTCACACATTGGTGACTCACTACTTTGATGATTTATTTGTTGTCGGTTTACCGGACTTCACAGAGTGCCAGACCGCTCTGGACACTTTCCATGAGCACATGAATGAGCTGGGGGTGCCATATAGGTGCTTCTCGGTCATCTTAACTTTGCGTGCAGGGTGGTCAGGGCAGGGAGGACATTTTGTAGGCGGTTGGGGCGGGCACTGGCAGGACATCATTTACCTCACCACCATGTTCGCCTATCAGCATGGGTGAAGGAGGATTTGTGCATGTGATCAGTTTTTCTACAACCTTTCAATGGGGTGCCATTGGCCAGGGAGGACGACGTCCAGTGGGACGTGCAGATCTTTTCAGATGCAGCAGGCAGCGACAGATTTGGCCTTTATTGGCAGGGTAGGTGGTGTGCTGAGCATTGGCCACAGCAGTGGAAGGATGGTGGGAGGAGCATAGCTTTCCTTGAGCTTTTCCCATTACTGGTGGCACTAACACTGTGGGGTAAAGAGTTGGCATACAAGAAAGTTTTGTTCAGAGTGGACAACATGGCAGTAGTGGAGATCATCAACAGGCAGTTCGCAAGAGATGAGCAAATTCTAAAGTTGGTGCAGTTTTTTGTGCTAGGTTGCCTTAGACATGACATTGCTTTCAGGACACTGCATATACTAGGTGTGGACAATGACATAGCCAATGCTTTGTCTCGTTCACAGTGGGGGAGATTCCGTGGGCTGTCCAACCAGTCGGACAGGATACCAACCCAAATGCCGGAGCATCTTTGGTATGTAGGCAACGTCGGATGCTACAACTGGTGGTAGGCTCTTTGTTGGTGTCTACACGGGCAGCATATAATCTAGATGGAGGGACTTTTTGGCATTGGGCGCCTGTAAGCGAGCTGAGGTCCAGTGGCAGTCTGAGGATGTAATTCAGTTTATTCTGGACCTCTTGAGAGGGGCCTTTCTAAGGTTACTATCGCTGGGAAATAAGCGGGAATTGCTTTCATGAGGAAACTTCTGTGGGGTTATTCCCCGTCAGCGGGGGGAAGTGGGGAGGAGGATGTTGTAAGGTTGGGCTAGGGAGACGGTGGGAGAGAGTATGGCGCGTAGCCCCCTTTCATGGCAGACGCTAGCCCGGTTACTGGAGACTTTACCAGCAGTTTGCAGGGACGGTTTGAGGCCTGTTTGTTCTCAACCCTTATGGTATGGATGTTTTTGGGGCTTTTAGAGTTTCCGAGCTCTTAGGCAGCATGGTTAAAAAGGGTGTTCTTTGGAAAGTTGTGTCCATCGAGGTCGGGGATACATATTTGGCTGCCCAGTTCCAAAACGGACCAGAGGGGAGTAGGGAAAGAGTTAGCTTGGAAGCCCGCCGTTGGCAAGCTTTGTCTGGAGGCTCAGGGGAAGAGGTGGTATTCAAGTATTTCAATGGGAAGAGAGTGACAGATTACCAGCTGTAAAAAAGTATAACAAGAGGAGGGAGGGAGAGGGAAAGTGGATTCGGTCTCCCCTGGCAATTTACATAAACAAATGGAATCCACTCTGGTAGTGGTAGTGATCCCTACAATGGTGGGAAGCACACAGTGTTGTTTTGAATACCCCTCACACACCAACAGGCCCCTTGGTGTCATGCTTCATCATTGGGGTCTTCACACCCCACTAAGGGATGCAGCGAGCTACGACTCACGACTACGTAGGAGCACTGAAAGTGTACCATGCGTTGGTGTGTGTGAGGTAAATAAGTGTGAGTGGTGAGGTAGTGAAATGTGGTGGTTAAAAGATACCTGGCTCGTAGGTGAAAAAATAAAAATGTTATTAAGCCCTCGGCTGGTATCGTTAAAAGGGGTGCAGGATGAGGTTGTTTACTGTATATTAGGGTACATCAACCTCAGAAAGTGCGTCGACATGTTTCGGAGTGTGAAAACTCCTTCAGGACGAGGATATGCACAACTATCCTCACCTTACTCACATGCAATGTAGATGTAAAAGTGAACTCTACAAAAAATATATAAAAGTAGGTGTAATGTACCTAATAGTGTTTTAGAAATGTAGTTTGTTGCGCCCAATTGGCGTTTATAGAACAAGACCTGTAAATAGACAAAAACATGATAAATCATACCATCACAATAGGGCGTAGATTTTGACCAGGAAAAATGACCTGTTCAATATAAAGAAGGGTAGTGTAGAATCAAATGAGGTCTAAAAACCCTGAAAAGAAAAAAGGACATGGACACACAGAAAGACAAAGACACACATATTTGAATGGATAAGCCACAGTTTTCCCTAAGTTGGTTTTCAGGAGGGAAAAAGATGGTTTAGACAATGCTTACTTATGAACTAGGGCTAGCTGGCCTCATGAGCCTTACGAGCCAGGTATCTTTTAACCACCACATTTCACCACCTCACCAATCACACTTATTTACCTCTCACACACCAACACATAGTACACTTTCATTGTTCCTACGTAGTCGTGAGTCGTAGCACGCCGCATCCCGTAGAGGGGTGCGAAGACCCCAATGATGAGGCATGACACCAAGGGGCCTGTTGGTGTGTGAGGGGTATTCAAAACAACACTGTGTGCTTCCCACCATTGTAGGGATCACTACCACTACCAGAGTGGATTCCATTTTGTTTATGTAAATTGCCAGGGGAGACCGAAACCACTTTCCCTCTCCCTCCCTCCTCTTGTTATACTTTTGTCCTAGACAGCGCACAGCTGTGGGAGCCCCTCCTCTACTTGGAAACACATAGATACAAGTCACACATGCATTGCATTCAACGCCTTACCCTCTTCCCATAGAACACCAGAATGGAGGATGAACATGGCCTTACCTTCAGTGTGGATGATATTGACAGGATTCTTGCAGAAGTCAATCCCTTTGAAGGATTAAGCAACAATGACCCAGCCCCGGCAGTGGCGGACTGGGATGAACTAACATATCTAAGAAAAGTCCAGATCAGGGCTGCCCTACATGGTCTCCTTATGAGGGAATTTCTAAGGAACAAAATAGCCCCTCAAGGCCTCATAGTAAAAAACAAACCCTTTATTTTTCAGGACGATCTTGTGTTTAAAAAAGCCTGGTGCCTTATCTCATGGCATTGCACCAGAGATTGGCTGGTATTGATAGTACAGACAGCCACGAGAATATCACACAAACTCAAGGTAGATACTCAGAAACTAGAGATACAACTCAAAACATTCATTTCGCCTGCAGCCCTGAAGAAAGGGTTGGAGGAACTAAACCAACAAATGACTGATTTTGAGATTACACTAAAGCAAAGCAAGTTTAACAAACTTAAACAAGATAAGGATTGTTTCACGGCAGAGAGGGCATACCCTTACACTAAAGCTGATTACGTGGCAAAGGGAAACATGAGTGACACTGACAGTGTGAGCTCAGATGGCAGCTTCACCAGCACCAATTCTGTCAGTTTCCAACAGAGAAGACAGCAAAGAGGAGGTTACCGCTAGCAGAGAACTCAATTTCCATGCCAAAGAGGCTGGAGAGGTTTTCAAGGACCTCCACAATTTAACCCTTATCAAGGCCAGTTCCAATTCCCACAATACCAATACGGTCCACCACCGATGGGACCAATGTACCCACAATGGGGGCCAGATCCAACTGCCGCACCTCAAAACCCTCAATCTTTTTTAGCGTGGGGCCAGGGACCCTGCAGGGGCAGGAACAAGAAAGGGAACAACGTCACCTGGCAACCAGAGGACGAGGCAGACCCCAGGGTCCACACCAGGAGCATGACAGCGAATCAAGCCTCCACAAGCAAGAGGGGAACTTAGTTATCAACATATCTCCCTGGCCTTTGACAGAACTACAGAACCAGGTACTCAATAGGGGCGTGGGTATGTTCCTACCAACAAACCTGACCCTTTCCGCCTACACAAGGAGATCCAAGACTTTGTAAGAACTATCAAGTTGAAAGCATTCTTCAAAAACCAAGAGCCTACCCCTGATTCTTCAGACACGGGTTTGAGGCCAAAATCCACTTTCACGCCACCAGACAACTAACTTCCAGTTGAAGTCCTGCCATTTGAGAAGGCTATTATGCTTGAACTAAGTCACCTTGACACCAACCAGAACGTTTTTCAGAATATGAGCAGACTGGAGAACGAGGCCATAAGGGAACTCTCTCAGAATAAACAACTGACTATAAAACCGGCAGACAAAGGCGGGCAGTGGCGATTCAAACTACTACCGCCTATGACCAAGAATGTAGGTGACTCCTATCTGATAGGAGAAATTACCAGGTCCTCCTGAATGACCGCACCGAGTCCTTACATATACAGATAGGGGCAATGATTGAAGAAGCCTTGGCCCACAATTGGCTTACAAAGAAGGAGTCAGAATTTCTGACACAAAAGAACCCTCGTACACCATATTTCTACACGATACCGAAGGTTCATAAAAGTCTGAAAAATCCACCTGGTCGTCCTATTGTGTCAGGCATTGCATCAATACTAGAACCACTGTCCAAGTTCGCAGACGCCTTTTTGAGGCCTTTGGTACAGGCAACAGACACATATCTGAGAGATACGAAAGCAGTACTGCAGCTACTACAAAACTACCCATTTGACAAGGACTTACAGATGTTAATGAGTCTAGACGTAGAAAGCCTCTACACCAGCCTTCCCCATGATGAAACCCTCCTAATTATTGAGGAGGTGCTACATTCCAACTCATGGAAATATCAAACCCCACTGGGAGTGGTGATGGAGTGCATTTCCACAGCACTGACCAAAAACTTTTTCGAATATGAAGGCACCCTGTACTTGCAACAACATGAAACCAGCATGGGGAGCACTTTCGCGCCGAGCCTGGCGGGATTGTATGTGCACCACCTGGAATCCACCAAGATCCTCCATCCCAGTAATCCTTTCAGGGACAAAATCCGCACCTGGCGACGTTACATAGACGATGTCTTGGCCATCTGGGAAGGTGACGGCCAATCAATCATAGATTTCATGACCTGGCTGAACACACAGAACGCATTCCTCAAATTCACTCACTCTATGTCCAGAGAGTCGATGGTTTTCTTGGACCTAAACATCTACCATGAGTCAGGTTTCTTAAAGACAGAGACTCACTTCAAACCGACGGCGAGGAACTGCTTCTCCGTTTTGACAGCTTCCACCCTCGTCACCTAAGAGAGAATCTGCAATACGGACAGTTCCTTCGTCTACGCCGCAATTGTAGCTACATAGCAAGGTACAAGTCCCAACCCCAAGACTTGAGCAGAAAACTGAACCAAAGACAATACCCGCACAGGGTGATAAACAGTGCAATGAAAAGGGCACAGAACAACAACCGAGAGGCGCTCCTGGAAGACAGAGCTCCTAGAGACAACGCAGCGAACAGACCTGTTTGTGTAACAACATACAGTTCAGTCTCCAACCAGGTCTCTAAACTGGTGAATAAACACTGGCGCATACTAACGAGTGGCACACTAGAGTTGGAAAAACCTCTGTTTGCCCACAGGAGAGGAAAGAATCTTAAAGAAATCCTTGTGCATATGAGACCTCAAACCCCAGTTACCCAACAACCCCGGTTACAAGGGTTACGTGGACACCATCCATGCGGAAACTGCAACAGTTGCCACTTAACTAGGAAAAGTCAGACCCTTACTTTCAAAAATGGTACAAGGTGGGAATAACGAGTGTTCACCAACTTTAACAGCAAGAACGTTGTCTACCTCATCACGTGCCCATGCAACATGGAGTACGTGGGCATGACTACACAAGCTGTAAAAACCAGGATAAATGAACATAAGAGCAACGTAAGGTGTAGAAAATCAACCACAAAAATGGCAGCACATTTTTTGGAGGCACAACACTGTGTCAACGAATTACATTGGACTGTCATTGAACAGCTACCAACAGATGTTGGCCTATTTGAGAAGGAGCAGAGGTGGGTTTTCCGTCTTGGCACGGACACCACAGGACTTAATGACTCCATCCCATGGGGCCAGTTGCAATGACCTATGGGCTCACGTTTCAAACCAAGATCCCTTACTTTTGGCACTAGCTAACCCTGATTCAACTAGTATATCAGCCCCATTAATACATTACTTACTCTATCCATCTAGAAGTGATATCCTTAAGTCTTGCCCTAATAAAATCGATATATGGTTGAGCCTGACAAACTGCTTTTTTTAAATTGATCCGGCCCATAATTTGTAAAATTCATACTTCGTAATATCCATATCTCCTTATGGTACTTTGGTGGCGATCATAGACCTATGCAAGTTCTTTTTTTCAAAACTCCGAACTTAGCATATTTTCACTGGTTCCCTGAATAAGTAAAACTACTGTGGGCTCCTCCACAGTGCGCTTGGGCAGCTAGATAGCGTATCATCAACCATGCGCGGGAAACTGGGACAGTGACTCTGTGGATTTCACTTTGCATACGCGCATGCGCACAAGAAGGGTAACGCCCAATGCTTCCGCACAGTACCGGAATATCAATCGAAGGACACACTCCTTCTTTGGGCATGATCCGTTCCGAATTAAGCAGTAATTAACCGATATTTGGCAATATATAAGGGGGCAAGTCTCAGCCACTCGACAGAACGTCGGAGCCGTGTTGAGGGGAAGGCAGCCTACTGGGTCTTGCAGAAACCGTGAGTTAAGTGCTTACTGATCAGGGCAATGGTATCTACATTACTCGTGAGTATTAGCAATAAGAACCTGAATTGAGCTTTCTAACATCCTTTAGGTTGCCGTATTGAGCAGAAAGAAAAAAAAACCAATACCACGCAAAGGCTCATGAGGCCAGCTAGCCCTAGTTCATAAGTAAGCATTGTCTAAACCATATTTTTCTCTCCTGAAAACCAACTTAGGGAAAACTGTGGCGTATCCATTCAAATATGTGTGTCTTTGTCTTTCTGTGTGTCAATGTCCTTTTTTCTTTTCAGGGTTTTTAGACCTCATTTGGTTCTACACTACCCTTCTTTATATTGAAGAGGTCATTTTTCCTGGTCAAAATCTACGTCCTATTGTGATGGTATGATTTATCATGTTTTTGTCTATTTACAGGTCGTTGTCTATAAACGCCAATTGGGCGCAACAGACTACATTTCTAAAACACTATTAGGTACATTACACCTAATTTTATATATTTTCTGTAGAGTTCACTTTTACATCTACATTGCATGTGAGTAAGGTGGGGATAGTTGTGCATATCCTCGTCCTGAAGAAGGAGATTTCACACTCCGAAACATGTTGACGCACTTTCTGAGGTTGATGTACCCTAATATACAGTAAACAACCTCATCCTGCACCCCTTTTAACGATACCAGCCGAGGGCTTAATAAAATTTTTATTTTTTCACCTACGAGCCAGGTATCTTTTAACCACCACATTTCACCACCTAACCACTCACACTTATGTATCTCATACTCACCAACACATAGTACACTTTCAGTGCTCCAACGTAGTCGTGAGTCGTAGCACGCCGCATCCCGTAGAGGGGTGAGAAGACCCCAATGATGAAGCATGACACCAAGGGGCCTGTTGGTGTGTGAGGGGTATTCAAAACAACACTGTGTGCTTCCCACCATTGTAGGGATCACTACCACTACCAGAGTGGATTCCATTTTGTTTATGTAGATTACCAGCTGTGCCTGGTGTTGCAGAAGGCAATGCACAGTATAGGGATGGATGGGGCCAGTTTTTGTGACGCATTCTTTTAGGATTGGGGCAGCAACAGAGGCACACAACAGGGGCTGGACGCGGGGGGATATCATGCGGCTGGGGCGCTGGTCTTCAGATTGTTTTCAATGCTATGTCAGAAGGAATGCGAAGGAGGCGCATGCGTCATCCTCCTTTTTATGAGTCTCATTCTAATTTTCTCGTTACAGATTGTGTGGTTGGGCCCCAATCGAAGAAGTTGACCATATGGATAGTCGGACATTCCTTTATCAAATGGGCGCAGATACAGGCATGCTGATGTTACGTTGGTGCAATGTTAGGGTTTAATGACCGTCTTTTTTAAATTGTCTGGAAGGGTAAGGGAGGGATGCTGTGGAAGGAATTGATACCTTGCCTTAATAAATGAATGTTAAAGGGTCAGTGCCCAGATGTGTTGTTTATTCACCTTGGCGAGAACGATTTGTGCGGCGTGAAGGGTGTGATATTGATGAGGGCTATGAAGAAGGATTTGTCTTGTTTAAGGGAGCAGTGGTCTGGGTGCCACGTTTTGTGGACTGAGTTGGTTCAGGGCAGAGTTTGGAGAGGCGCTTTGAACCCTAGGGCCATTGATAGGGCGCAGAGGTAGGTTAATTCTGAAATGTCTAAATTGTGTTGCCACCTCAGCATAAGCTTTGAGGTGGCTGAGTTTTTAAGAGATGACTGAGTGCATCTATCTAGGCTTGGCATGGCTTGAGATCAGGGAGGTGTTGTCGAGATGTTTGAGAGTACAAACGCATTCAACTTAGACGGACGGCAGGGAGCCTAATTGGGGGGGCAGAAAGGGGCGGTAGTTTCTCTCCTCCGTCTTCCTGGGTGGCGGGGGTTATTGGAAATTTGCCAGGGTTGGCAGAGGTCTTTTGATTGTTGGAGGAAAGGGGAGGCAGGTTAATTTCTAGTTCCCTTAAACATGTTCGGTGATTGACAGTAGTAAAGAGGCAGGCAGGGGAGAATGTATAACCGATGTGTTGAATTTATGGAGTTATACTTTGATGCATTGCTTTGTATTGTTTGTAATGTTGTAATGTATGGGTGGGGGCAGGTTCAAGGACATTTTAGGGGCGGGTGCGGGGTCAAGGGTCAGGTATCTGGTTGATTATTGATGTTTAGTTTTGTAAGGCGTTTGCCGAGGAATGATAATTTTATGTGCACCTGTTTCAATAAAGCAGCCTTTTACACACAATCCTGAGTTTGTGGTCTGCTCCCCCCCACCCCTTCCTCCCAAGTGGGTTTGGGGGCGTAGCCGACCGCAGGGAGTTCCCCCCTCCCACGCAGTTTGGTAGGGGCAGGGGGAGGCAGGCTTCAAGCCAACCATCTTGTTTTTGGCTATAATTTTTATAGCCCAATAATAAAGTCTTTGGGCTCCTGCTCCCGGCCACCATTTTAGGTTTGTTGATCTGGTGGCTGGGAGCTTTGGCATAGCGTAGTTTTTTGGCACTCCCTCCCACCCTGTGTTTTATAGCCTTTGGGTTTAGCTTTTTCCTGAATTTAGGCAGCTTATGTTGGGACAGGTGAGCAAGGGTCTGGCAATGTACTGTCGCTTGGAACAAGTGCTGTGCGGGGGTTATTGGAAGTTTGCCAGGGTTGGCAGAGGTTTTTTTGGTTATTGTTGGAGTTTGGTTCTCGACAGGGAAAGGGGAGGCAGGTTAATTTCTAGTTCGTTTACACATGTTCGGCGATTGACAGTTGTAAAGAGGCAGGCAGGGGAGATTGTTTAACCCCTTCGATGCTCATGACGGAACGGTTCCGTCATGAGCGTCGGTTGACCTGTGCTCATGACGGAACCGTTCCGTCATGGTTCCATAACCTCAATGGAACGTTCAGCACAGCGCACGAATTTGCGCGGCGCTGATGAGGTTAACGGATGGGTTGAATTTATGGTTTTATTCTTTGATGCATTGCTTTGTACTGTTTGTAATGTACGGGTGGGGGTGGGTTCAAGGAAATTTTAGGGGCGTAGTCAAGGGTCAGGTATCTGGTTGATTAGTGAGGTTTAGTTTTTTAAGGCGTTTGCCAAGGAATGATAATGTTATGTGCACCTGTTTCAATAAAGCGGCCTTTTACACACAATCCTGAGTTTGTGTCCGGCTCCCCAACACCCCTCCCTCCCAACATCACTGGTAGCTAAACAATGCACTTCCCGTGCAGTTGCCTTCAGTAACCCTGACGTGCACATATTCTGAGGACCTCGCCAGTAATTCCTTAAATCCTTTTGGGTGTAATGCTGTGTAGGCCTCCTTCAGTACCCAAAGCCTCTGCAATGCCTATAATGTCTCATACAGGCCTCCTCTGGCAGTAACCACTTCTTTCCCATAGTTTCCACTGCAATCCGCCTCAACCACAAAAGCGACGGAAACAGGATATCAGCTCATAGCCAATCTTGTGTTGGGTATGTACGGCACAGAAGGAGGGACGGGTTGTAGCTTCTTTATTGAAGAAAGGCGGAGTAAAGGCCGACAAGTCCTTTTGCCTCGAATTCACGAGTAAACTCCCAACTCACGAACTCTCTCCCAGCATTCCCTTATTTCAAAGCACAACAATAACCACTCGCCGCCTAACATGCTACCGGTGTCAGCAGGAGGTCAAAATATTATAGATAACCACAACGGTGTACAGACAAAATATCGACTCCAAAATATCGACTGGACATAATATCGAGTTTTAAATATAGACTGGACAAAATATCGACTGGACATAATATCGACTACAAAAATATCGTTTTTCAGGTAAGTGAAGTAATATCGACTGTATAAAATATAGATAGCAAAAATATCGCATTTTTAATAATATATAATATTTTATAGTGTATTTTTATGTAATAATATGTGTGAAAAGTGTGTATTAATGTTATAAAATATTTTATTAAATGAATTTTGTTTTTATAATAATTGCGTAATGTAATTCTGTAGCGGGTTGTGGGTTTATAGGGGAATAGGGTGGGAAGTAATTTAATAATAATTAATTAATTAATATATGTTTGTTAATATTTTTAATTAATAATTAATTGATAATTAATTAATATTAATTAGTTAATTAATTAATATAATTTTGAACATATTTTGTATTAGTAATTAATTGGTAATTAATTAATTGTAATTAGTTAATTACATTAATTAGAGTACATTTTTAATATATATAATTTTGTGTTATTTTTAAGTAATTAATTGGGAAAAAATAATATTAATTATTAAAATAATTACAGCTAATGTGCTAATATATTTACTTTATTGTTATTGTTAATTAATAATTAATTGGTAATTAAATAATATTGATAAATTTTGGGTAAAGGAGCATTTTTAGGGTTCAGGGTCAGTTTTCTGTTTTAGGGTAAAGGGGTATTTTTAGGGTTCAGGGTCAGTTTTCAGTTTTTGGGTAAAGGGGCATTTTTAGGGTTCAGGGTCAGTTTTCAGTTTTAGGGTAAAGGGGTATTTTTAGGGTTCAGGGTCAGTTTTCAGTTCATGGGTAAAGGGGTATTTTTAGGGTTCAGGGTCAGTTTTCAGTTCATGGGTAAAGGGGTATTTTTAGGGTTCAGGGTCAGTTTTCAGTTCATGGGTAAAGGGGTATTTTTAGGGTTCAGGGTCAGTTTTCAGTTCTTGGGTAAAGGGGTATTTTTAGGGTTCAGGGTCAGTTTTCAGTTTTTGGGTTAAGGGGCATTTTTAGGGTTCAGGGTCAGTTTTTAGTTTTTGGGTAAAGGGGTATTTTTAGGGTTCAGGGTCAGTTTTGGGTTTTTGGGTAAAGGGGTATTTTTAGGGTTCAGGGTCAGTTTTCAGTTTTTAAACGATATTTTTGCAAGTCGATAATGTGACCGTCGTTACACTTTGTAGTGGGAATAGTATTTTTAACACTTCTGGTATTGTACGCTAATATAATAGTATCCTATTTAATTATAGTATGTTATTATATATATATGTTTTTACAAATATGATTGTAAAAAATTATTTTTATTAAGTTCATTTATTATTTAATTATTATAATTCAATTTAAGTATTTTTAAGTATATTTTAGTAATTAAAATTTAATATTAATTTAATAAACACTGTTTTTAACAATGTCGATATTTTTTATAACTATATTATTGTAAACGATATTTTGTACTCGATATTTTTGTACTTACCTGTTTGTAGATACAAACTCGATATTTTGACTGTCGATATTTTGTCCACAATATTTTTGCAAGTCGATATTTTGACCCTCGATATTTTTTCAGTGATCCAAGCACAACACACTGTTATTTAGTATCCACAAAAATATAAGACTGTTAATGCCATGGCAATTGCTAAATTGCTTCTAGCAAAAAACATGAACAAGTTATAGAGCTCTGATGTTTGAGAAACTGGCTACAATTTAATGAACCCTTTAAATTAGAACGCCAGAGGGTGCTGAACTGTAGAACTACACAACAGTTTAATCTTAAATGGAGAGATGTTATTTCATATTTGAGGACTTAAACAGAATGTTACTTTGCAACTCTCTGATAGTATGTTTCTATGTTCCTTCTCTTATTCTGTTGAATATCTATGTTGCGGATAATAAATAAAAACATATTGAAAGTTCTAAATGTCAACTGTTCAGCCACTAAAAATGTCATATTTGTCCGGTCACCACCTTTTGCCACCCGGCGGCCGCATGAAGAATACGGGGGGAGGGATGGGGGTGTTGGGAGGTTGCTGGCGAGTCCTGCGGCAGCCTCCCCACATGGCCAAGGTAGGAGTGGGAGGGGGAGGCTGGCGCCCCCAAAACACTGTTTCCTTGTTACTTTCGCTTTTGGGTGTATTTTTTGTTTTGCCTTTCTGCAACCCTTAAAATTATCTCTACTGCTTACGTTGGCCAATGTGGACAGTCAATGTTAGGGATTTGATGACATCCCATATCTTGTCTGTACAATTTATTAGTCCTGAATCTGTTCTGCACTTGTAAAAAGCGGTACTGCTTCAATTTATTATGGAGCTATACCCGAAAAAATAATAACATGATGAAAAACATAATTGAAAGTAAGGCTATTATCTTTACTTTCTGTGTGTTTGGCATTTAGTTAGAGCAAACGGATGCTGACTGTATTATTCAGAGTGACATTATGGAACTTCATATGTACAGTGGCGGACGGTACATTTTGGAGGGAGGGGGAGGATGGGACACACTCACGCACATGCACACCTACACATAACACTCAAAGCAATGTATTCACACAAATGCACACACACAAACACATCCATTCACAACACTCTTCACCAAACATTCATAAATACACGCACGCATGCACCAAATAGTTTAAAAGAAAAACAAACACTTACCTTCAGCCAGCTCTGCTTCGGAGGTACCAAGAGGCTAGGGACTGATGCCTTTCCTTTGGTCAGCCAATGAGGGAAGGCAGCAGTCCCAACATCATCACGAAGTTGGATGGGGTCAGTGAGACTGATGACCCCACCCTACTCTGTGATGAAGGGTCACCGATTGACACTCGACCCTGGGCACTTCAGGGCTTAAAGTGCAGCACTCCGGTGCGAGGCAATCAGTGACACTACCCCTTGTCACTGAGGGGAAGGCCTCAGGGACCTTTGCTAAGCTGAGGACGTCACGCCCGCAGGAGATGTGACTTCCTCAGCCCAGTAAAGTTAAGCTAAGGCAGCCAGGAGCCTGCACTAAATGCGCATATCTGGCTCATGGCTGCTTGAACTGAAAGTGAACAGTGTCTGTCAGGCTGACCGTTGTGTAGCCTGACAGACAATGTTCATGAGGGACGAAAGGTGGAGTGGCATGGTCGTGGTCCCACACCCCCAATGGACCGGCCACTCCTGCATATGTATCAGTTCTTATGAAGATGGATGAAACTCAGGTATATGATTCAAAAGGCATGCTCCACAACTGGATTTATGCAGTTGAAGACTTATCCACAGCTGATCCCCCCCCACACACATATTCATTTCAGGTACGCTTTCCTGCCTGCAATTACCCTAGCACTCTGTGACACAAGACCACATTAATCCTCAATGGTGCACTCCTATCACTGCATGTATTTAGTTAAGAAGCTAGCCTGGTAAAAACGGGTTCCTTGCTATTTTGGACATGGTCACCAAAACGTGTCTCTTGGTGGCAGTAGCCAAGCATTTTAACAATATACTACGTACATAATATCTCTGTCAACCAGTAGGCCAAGGCTGTTCTAATGAATCTAACCATACTGTTCTCCTTTGTGGGAGACGTATCTTCAAGCACACTTCAAACATGTTAGGTATTTCATGAGTTTTGCATTATTTATAAAGTAAAGAGGTTGCTATTGGAGGTGCCCTTGGGTAACAAAATGCACCCAGAAGTGAAATTACTCAGGTTGGGTAAATGCACTCACTGCTTTAAAACCAGGCCCATGCTGTCTTGTATGAATGTGGCAGATTTTACAATTGCAGGGTAGCCTCAAACATATAATTCTCACCAACTTCCTCCATCAAGTTTTAATAAGCAAGATGTGCCTTGTTACACATATGGTAGCAACCTGATAGGGAGACACATAACTGGACCATCATCACATGCAGTATTATCAAGATTTCAAAATTTGCACAACTGTTGGATATTTTGGATCCAACCAAATCCAACAGATTTATGATATTGTAACACCAACGGCATCTAAATTTAGCAAAGGTACACTTAGCACAAGACGAAAGGGTTCTATAGTTATGAAGCACATATAGAGCATTCAAAATAAACATGACATTTTCATTGATGGATATTTTTAATTTATTGGGGAGGCAGCAGTTGAGAAGATGTTCTGTATAACAATGTAGCTCTGTGGTTCTTCACACTTAGTGCATGATGACGTTCAGGTATTCTGTATAATTTCACAAATATAGGTTTGGATACTGCATGAAATTTCGTGAGTGTATCATGGGGGCATCAATGTTGACGGCACCACATTCATGAAAGTGAAATAACTATGCTCCAGAGAGTCATTACATTTCATGAAAAAATCAAACCAAAAATAGTTGGATAGAACTTTTGGATTCATCTCAGCCATTAGAAATTAGCATATTGCATTTCAGCCCATCCCTATTTAAGTCAGTCAAGGACAATCCTAAAAGGAAATGTTTAATAACTGTTGGGTCACAGTGGGGCCACAGCCTGTAAAAGCTTTCTGGCTACAATTCCACATTGGTCCTATGGAAACTCAAATGTAGGGTGAAAAAGTTGAGAGCTCGACAAAACAGTAGTATGTAGCCAGCTAGTTTGCATGATTCTCAAAGAGCTTTGGCTCTCTATCCTGGTCCTATAGACCTCCAAAAAAATGCCAACCCACAAAAGCTTGATGTCTGTAAAGTCACTTCTGGTCTCTCCTACAGCCCCAGATCTTCCGGGCAGGCTTCAAGGGTGACTGATATCTACATACAACAGGCTAGATGGTTCCTCACACAGGATAGATGCCTTCTGCTTTTTGTGTCCTAGTAGCAATGACGATAAGGCTGGCCAGATGACCTTTGTGGAGTAGTATAAGTCTCTGATTACAATGGAGAGCAGGAGTCCTTGACTCATTTTTCCCCAGCAGTCAACAGAATCTGCTTCTTGGTTCAGGTGTTCTTCCACCTCGATAGCTATTTTAGGAGAAGTTAGTGAGGTGTCGTTCTTATCCTGTGCTTTGGCCTGTGATTTGAGAATTTCATATTCACAGTCCTGGCAGCTTTTCCACAAAATCCTTCCTCTTTCTTCAGCACTTCTTCATTTACCTTACTATAAACATTCATACAGCCCCTCATTAGAAATGGCCCTATCCTACTTCTACTTGCATGTGCCAATTGTCCCCTGTGAGGGTGCCATTATGGAAATGGATTAATGCCCCCTCTCCCTGTCCCAGGAACAATTGTCCCTCCTGCTGAAATAATAGACAAATGTCAGAGAGAGCTGTGAGGCTGAATGGGTTTCTGTCACTTGGGTTCTCTTTTAGAATTTCATCAGATACAGCAAGCAAGATATGGCTGTTGTGAAAATCAGTTGTGTTGCCGACAGTTACTGTATCCACTCAAAGGACTCACCCTTTCAATGAGGGCATTGTTTACACGAAATCAGCCTTCCTGTGCTGAGAACAGGCTGTACTGTCATCCAACAAGAGAGCAGTTCATGATTTAACGGGTATTTAATTAACAGTAACTATAGAGGTGGCAGCTGGCCGAATTGGTTTTAATTCAAGTTTTCTCTCGGGAAGGACAAAGCACACATTTTTCACAACACTTATTGTTCAAAATTGGGTTACTGGTTGAGAAGGGAGAAACTCTAGTCAAGGAGCAACCACAATCTCTGTCATGGTGAAACACAAGCAAACCCCAAATTATCCTATGCTTTAGTTTTAAGTAAAAATAGTGCTTAAAAGTACAAAGAGCCAATTGTGGTTATCTGGTTGCGCTGGACTAGGACAAGGTCACAAGTTTAGGTCAATCACAAATATAGCACAGGCCTGGGCATGGTACAGGGACCAGGTTAGGCCACTGAACAACGTACCTTAAATCCTGATTTGAAAAGCATTGCTAGATCCTGTGTCAAGAATGCGTCGCACATGGGTGGTTCTGGGGAAGCTGTGGGGCTGCAATGCGGAGTCCTGCATCATCTTTGAGAATGCTGTCGACAATGGTCTTGCGATGAGAAGTCCTGTGTCTATGATGTGCCATGCATTGGCGGTTCTGAAGAAGTTGCGTCTGCTATACCAAGTCCTGCATAACTGTTGATAATGCTGTTGATGAGAGGTTTGCAAAGCAAAGATCTGCGTTGAGGATGTGTTGTGCATCAGGGGTTCTGCGGAGACTGTGGGCTGTGATGTGAGGTCTAGCGTATGGGATGTGTTGCACTGCGGCTGTTCCAAAATGGCTGCAAGGAGATGCGTCACACTGATTCAGTTCTGGTCCCAGGACAACAGCAGGTCTGGCAGAGCACCTTTAGGCCCACTTTTAAGGGTCCAGGCCTGGAGTGGGGCCACTTGCGAGACAAGACTCACAGCAGCCAGAGTCCATGTGCTGGATTCATGATTCTTAGAGCCTTTTGTGTTTCTGAGGCTCTGATCAGGAGGCCAGCGGAATAGCCCTTGGAGTAGCTCTGGTGTTCCTGGGATCAAGCAGCAGGTCTGGACCTAGTCACTTGGGCAGCAGGGCAGCTGAGTAGCAATATTTCTTGCAGAGAAGCACAACAGTTGTTGGTTTCTTCACAAACGATACAGGATGCAGTATCTGTAGTGATTTTGGGTTTTTATAAAGTGACAGGGCAATTACAGGCAGGATCAATAAGCTCTGAAGTTACCGGGTGAGACGAGCGATGCATGCATTTCACTATTTTCGATGGAAGAAAATGGTTGGAGGTGGCCGTATTCTGAAGCTTGTTTATGCACATTGAATATTGGATCATCCACTCTCCTCAAACTCTCAGTCACAATACTCAACATTCTAACATCAACTCCACACAGCAGTTCTACAGGACAGAGCAGGGGAGGGGGGGGACGGAATGTACCAATAGGGGAACACATTATCATGAGATTACAACACATCTCCTTTATATAGGGGAACAATAAGTGATACAGAGTCAATTTGAGATGTCCACAAGTCTTTCATGACTCCACGTCTGTCCATTTTCTAGGCAAACTACATTCTTGCCCGCCTTGTCCACTCGTACGGGAGTATAGTATTTGCTCGACCCTGGTTGCACGTAAATGGGTTTTTTGACAACCACTGGCGTATCCGTTTTGAAATAAAGATTTATGACCCCTTGTTTTTTGTCATACCACATCTTGTATTTTTGTTGATGAAGATGAACTTTTACTTTGCTCTGGTCTAGATCAAGCAGAACACTTTTCCCTCCCTCCAACCACCTGAGGTTAATTTTTGTGCTAGGTTCCCTCCCTCTCAGGAACGCAAAGGGTGACACTCCTGTGACACTGTTGGGTGTGGTGTGGTATGCCCATATACACTCTCTAAGGGAATCTTCGAGATTGAACCCATTGGTGATTGCCAATTGAATGTGTTCTTTCACCATGCGATTCACCCTCTCTACCGCTACGTTTGCTTTCGGACAATAGAGAGCAGTCTTCTCGTGTTTTAGGTTTAGATCATCCAGAATTCTCTCACTGTTTCAGAAACAAATTTCACTCCATTGTCTGTAACGAGGGTTGCTGGAATACCTTCATAGACAACGATGTTCTTTAGAAAAGAGATGAGATTGTTCGTTGTGGTTGATGACGTAAACTTGTAATTTACCCAATGAGAGGTGTAATCGACAAGAACATACATACTTTTTTTCTGGGGACCCAGGGTCTCCATTGAGCCAATTATGTCTATGGCCAGTTTGGGCCATGGCTCCTCAGGGATGTCGACAGGGGAAAGAGGAGCTTTGTGAACAACTTTGCTTTTGTCGCTTTTAACATAGCTGGAGCGTTCTTTGACCTTGAGTTCAATCATCAAATCCATTTTAGGAAACCAAAAGCAACTTCTGACCTTGTTTTTTGTGGGGCTCCTGCCTAAATATCCTTTATGGGCCAGATCAATTATTTTGGATCTCAAGTCCATGGGTCGAATGACCGTATCACCCCGATGTATCTGACCAGAACTGAGGATCAGTTCAAGTCTCACTTCCCAATAATCTTTGACGATATCAGGGACTTCCGAAAGGTTTTTAGGCCAACCGTTGATGATGAAGTCTTTGAGTACCTCCATAACTTTGTCTTTTTTCATGTTCTCATCCCATTCTTCTTCTGTTAGTGAGATAAGATGCATCGAAAGAATGGGGACATCTAATGGTTCTTCGCTGTAGTTACAACTGAGGGGTGATCTAGATGAATAGTCTGCAACCACGCCTGGTAGATATTCTACTTTGAAGCAGAAGTTTTCAAGGCCCAGGACCCATTTGTTGATCCGTGGAGACACATTTTGGGTATGTTTGAATGAAAATATGTAAGTTGACAGCTTGTGATCAGTGCGTATTACAAATGTTATGCCCCAGAAAAAACATTTTAATGGTGCACTGCCCAAAACCATGCCAACGCCTCTCTCTCAATGACTAAGTAGTTCCGTTCTGCAGAGCTGAGGGACTGGGATGCAAATGCTATGACTGTTTCTTCACCCTCTCCTTTTTGAGAAAGCATGGCTCCTAATCCTTTACTAGAAGCATCCGTAGTTAGTACGGTTTTCCTTCTAGGGTCAAATGTACTTAAAAGAGGCGAATCCAGAATGTGTTGTTTTATCATATTAACCATTTCATTGTGTTTCTCTTCCCATTCAAACACAGTGTTTTTCTTGAGTAGGTTGCGTAATTCATCACATAGATAATCAAAATTCCTCACAAACTTGGACATATATTCTATTAATCCAAGAAAATATTTGAGTTAATCGTTGCTGGATGGATACAGAGCATCCTTGACTGCTTGGATTAAACTGTGCTTGGGCCTAAAACTATCCTTCGAAATGGTATGTCTCAGATAGTCAACATATGTGACTTTGATCTTACATTTGTCCAGTTTCACTGTTAACCCAGCATCCGAGAGATTATGGCACACTGTAACATCCAATTTATGTTGGAGAGAGTAAATCCCCCTACCCAGATGTTTTCGTTGAGGCAACGAAGGTCCACACAAAGACGAATACCTTGTCCATTGGCCCTAGATGCAAGAACCAATGGTGCTAGCCATTGGGAAGCTTCAATGGGTTGGATGACACCCATTTTGCACAATCTGTCCAATTCCATTTTGAGAGTCTTCCTAAGACGTAGTGGTACTGGTTGTGTCTTGTGTACTACGGGCTTGGCACCTTCTCTAACTTTGATTTTGTGTTGAAAGTCTCGTAATTTACCTAACTTATCCGTGAACAGATTGGGGTGCAAGGGCTTGTTGTTGTTGGGAAGATCAACTAGGATAACTTGATTTTTATCATTCGGGTCCAGGATGATACCCAACTCTTTCTAGTGTTGCCATCCCAGAAGATTCACTCCACTCTCAACTATGTAAACTTTGCCTATCATGGATCTACCTTGAAAGACTATGTGGCTGTTTACCATGCCCACGAGAGGAATAGGGTCTCTGGTGCATCCTTCAGGTGAAATATCTGGAGGATTTAAGGTGGCCTTGTTACAATCCAGCAACCTCTTAAAGGCCCACATGCATCAAGCACTTTTGCATTCGCAAACGGTGCGATTCCTTAAAATCGGCCGTTTGCGAATGCAAAAGTGCTTTTTCAGATGCATCATCATTTCTGAATGGAAATCGCTGATTTTGCGACTTTCCAGAATGCGAATGCATTTAAGGAATCGCAAATTTGCGATTCCTTAAATGCAATGCATCATTCAGAAATGAATTTGCGAGAACAAGGTTTGGAAGTGCAAATTACCACGAGGTGGAACCTCGTGGTAAATTGCGAAAAATGTTTAAAATGTACTAATTTACATTTTAAACGATGTCATGTTACAGACACACATGTCCTTAGGACATGTGTGTGTGAAACATCCATTTCGAATTACATTTCGGGGGTGCAGGGGGGGGTCCTTTGGACCCCCCCCTGCACCCATGAAATTTTCTAAGTGCCATTCGCAATTTCAATTGATTCCTATGGGCCTTTTGGCCCATAGGAATCAATGGGAATTGCGAATTCGCAATTTTGAAGTCCCAAAATATTTGCGAGTCGGTAAAAAATGCGAATTTTACCGAATCGGAAATATTTTGCACTTTCCATGATGCATCCCGTTTTGCGAATCCATATTTGCGATTCGGTAAAATTCGCAAATTTGGAAACGCAAAACGGGAGTTTGATGCATGAGCCCCAAAGTCTTTAAGGTTTACCAATATGAACGGGGATTAGGAATCAGTGTGTACCTCTAAAGGTTTGTTGTCAAAGATTGTTACACACTTGGGGCAATTAGGTTTGGAGATTGAATCAATCACTGTCTTTTAATTGAAACACAAATTTAGCCTGAGGTTCTTCATTAGCAATGACTATATTGACAGTATTATTCACACCATCTCTAGACACTCTGGCCAGGTGCCCTCTCCTATTACACTTTTTACATAAAACGCTTAACGCTGTACAGATGGGGCTGTTTGCAAGATGGTTGCTGCTACCACATCTATAACATTTTAACCCATGGTTCTCTTTGGTAGGTTTAGTGGATGGTATTACTTTACTGCCCACTTTGTTAGATATTTTAAGTACTTCATTGTTGGTGGACTCTACTTGTACAGAAGCCACAATTTCTTCTTTAACTTTCATTTCTTTTACACACTTCGCCGTGCGCTCAATCGACTGTGCAATAGAGATGGCATCTCTTAGTTTGTGGTTTTTAGCGAGTCATTTTTCTTGAATCCTGCTGTTGTTCGTGCATCTAAAAAGTTGGTCTCTTATGAGAGAGTCGTTGAGATCCCCAAAATCACATAGCTGGGTAAGACCTCTCAAAGCTGCTATATAATTATTTACAGATTCATTCTTCCCTTGTACTCTGCTAAAGAATTTGTGGAGTTCGAGTACTACATTGACCTTGTCCCCAAAGTGTGTTTCTAGCTTCATTAGTGTGATATCATACGCATCAAAATCATCATCATCATCATCCAGTTCAGGTAGAGTTTCATACACTTTACGCCCATGAACACCCAAGTTATGCAGTAGTAGTTGTTTTCGCAACACTGAGATTTTCTCACCCCCCCCCCCCCCCCCCCCCCACATTGCGATCAGGTACGATTCAAATAACTTAGTCCAATCCGCCCAGTGGATTTCGGAGTCACCACATTCATTCAGAAAGGATGGTGGTTGACAGATTCCTGGGGTGCTCATGATGGGAGGAGTAAAGAGTATAGCATATGGGAGGGAAATGAGGAAACACTCAGGGATATTTTACAGATGTGGAAAGCAGAATATACAAAACAACACATGTAAATATACTGGTGATGTCTTGAGGTAAGGCTGAAGGATACTAGTAGAAAAGGTGTGTGTGTCACCGAGTGTAACACACAATGTGGATGCTCCAGGGAGGGTTTTAAAGCAACACAACAGAGTAGACTGGTTGAAGAAGACAAAGGATGGCACGTAGGATATGAGCATGGTACCGGAAATGAGCAATGGAAAAAATAAAAGCAGTACCAGGGCCCCCCACTGTACTTTACAATGACCTAGCTTGACAAAGGAAGTCACCCCAAAAGTTCTGGCCCTGCACAAACATAAAAGTCTGGTTGAAGAAGGCAAAAGGGTGGCATGCAGGATGTAAGCGTGTCACAGGGAGCGAGCAATAAAGATGTACCAAAAGAGCTTGAGAGCCCACAACCCACTATACAATAACCCTACTTGAAGAAGGATGTCACCCCAAAAGTCTTGGCCCTGTGACACTGGAGCGATGACGAACCACTTATTCGTGCTTTGCTGAGGAAGCGCTGTGTGGAATAGTGCTCTTCAGAGACACTGAACATGAAGCCAGGAAATAGCACAGAAGAGGCTGGGTCATCGTTGGAAACACCAGAGGAAAGACGGTCCTTTAGCTGTTGGTGCGCCGGAGCCTCCGGTAAATGGACTGCCTCAGCTGATGATGCGCCAGGTTACAAGTGGAAGGCCATCCCCTTTGATTGCTGACGCTGTATAGGCAGTCGGTCCCTCACAGCACAGTGCGAAGAAGACAGCCCCGCAGAAGCAGCACTCTAGAGAAAACTGAGAGGAGCGGCAGTTCGTGGAGGGGTGAACCCGTCACAAAATGTCGCTGCTTGAGGCGCCCCTTTGTAAGTCCTATGAAAGGAAGTATTCTGACAGCTGGAGGCAAGAGACGAGCCCCAAATTAAACAAAAGGAAGGCCTTAGGCAGAGGAGGCAGGGAGAAGAAGAAAAGGAGGGCTTCTATAGCCGGGTCCTAGGACGGAAAGTTCACAGAGGCACCTGGGTCAGCCTGACTGTCGGAGTGACTGCTTGAGGGGAGCTCAAACCAGACGTCACCGAGGCCCTGTGACACAGAACAGCCGCCACAAGAGACGCGATGCAATAGACTCCCTGGAAGTCACTGAAGCACAGAAAAAAGAACGCCGTTGCCTCAAAATACTCCCTCACAATATTGCAGAAAGATCTCGCTCAGCTTCCAGCAGTGTCTCTCAAACTCAGACGACAGGAAAATCATTAAAAACTCCCTCATAAGACCCTACTTGAAGAGAATGCCAGACGGGCAGAGGTGGCACGTCCACAGACTCGGACAGTCTCAAGATCCAGCAGGAACTGGAGATAGACAGCAGTGCTCCACAAAAACAAGCACAGGGAGAGAATACACAAAGGGGAGTTGATCAGCTGCCCCCTTTGCAGGTCGTTGCCAGTGGTAAAATTCAAGAAAATGCGCAGACTTCAAAGCAGGTAAGAGCTGGAACCTTTATTCCGATCATCCACTCTCCTCAAACTCTCTGTCACAAATCTCAACATTCTAACATCAACTCCACAGGGCAGTTCTAAAGGACAGAGCAGGGCAGAAGTGAGGAATGGAATGTACCACTAGGGGAAAACATTATCATGAGATTACAACAAATACTCAAGTCACTTTTTTCTGCACATGGTACTGGATGAATGTGGATACTTCCTCATGCTGTTCATTTTAAAACAGTTCATATTTAAATCTGATTAGATATTTGATGTTTGACAATAGCATTTGTCCAATTTTCATATACACTGCCATTAGTTTGGTATATTTAAACAATAATTATGCATTAAAGCATATCTTTTGGCTTTTTTGATATATCATTATCATTATTGGTAATGGTCGAATCACCAATATAATTTTCACTTTATACATTTTTTGCCACTATGGTAGTATTTTCTTTACTTTTCTGCATTTTTTGTTAATTTCCGGGTTATTCAATATGATTCTGCAATGGGGTCCTTTTAAAAACATTAAGTACAATCAGCACTATTTGTGAAGAATGCTTGTGGAATCACCACGCCTATGGAGCCGACTTATTTAAATTGCTAGGCAATAAGCAAGTTCTTAGTTTTTGTACTACTGCATAGATTTGCCAGCAGTGCAGTAGCTTAATTGTTTCTTATCCTCACTTGTCAGCACTTCTGCTTGATTCTTCGAACACAACATTTCAATGCGCTTGCTACTGTGAAACACACTCCAAAAGTGTAAATGCAGTGCACGTTTGTCGCCTTTTTTACTATCAGGTAATTAGCAACACTGTGGAGTTATTCTTAAATATTTATTCCATTTGCAACATTCAGTTGTGGAGTCACATTTGTTTTTTGCTTTTATTGTTACTTTGCAGCATGCCCACACTCGCATTTTCGTAACACGTTTCCCTGATTATTAAAGTCAGTTTGTACTGTTTGATACCGTCATGTGAGTGCAAATAGATTGACTGTTGATATCACGATTCTGCATGTTTGACCATTGGGACACGTTGGTCGATTTAAATAGTCACCTGTATGCACCGTGGCGCACATGTAGCACGCAAGTCCAACTTTTTGGGAGTGCTGATAATTTTTTTCACATGTTTTACATTATCGCCATTGTAAATGGTGGCATGACGGATTGACCTCATCTGCTGTCAGCGACACCTGTTTTCAGTCACGTTATATATTCTTTATTATCTACTGAGCCATGTTGGTTAGGGGATCTGGATTACAGCCATGTTACAGTAGTGCCACTATATTTCGCCTTTTCTGCATTGGATCTTGAGGCATCGTCACAACTTGGTTCTTGCATGTTGAGCACATATCGGTTGGTTTTCTGGCCACTCACTGTTAAGCGTTAATCCTTGACAGTTTTCCCACGACACATTTTGATAGTACTTTTTTTAAACCTTACATTACAGTTACCCAAGATGAAGGGTTTTCCCGAAAAGCATGGGATCTATGATGAAATGGTACACCTTTACATACTGTGAATCCGGAATTGAAACATGCTGCAGGCACAATTCTGAGAAGAAGATTGCCACATTGAAGAATTGGACATTAATGTTTTGCTTAGAATAATAGCATTTATCTCATTTAATTTGGTAGCCTGCGGGTCCTGGGTGTTGTCAACAATCCGGCTACCAGCTACAGGCTTCATGGATTTATATGTTCTGGCCGGAGTAAGTCCAAGGGCTGCACACCACAAATATTGCTAATTAAGGTGGATAAGTGTGAAGTTTGTTTGATTTTGGGAGTTCATTCTATTATGCATATCGTTTCAAAAGGTTTACTTTGCCAGGTCAAAATGGCAGTTTAAAACTGTACACAGTGACTGCAATGGCAAGTCTGAGATAGGTTGAAAGGCTACTTAGGTAGGTGGCACAATAAGTGCTGCAGGCTCACTATTAGCATCTAATTTACAGGTCCTGGGTACATGTAGTATAACTTTTCTACAGACTTACAAGTAAATTAAAGGTTCCCATTCGGGTCTAGCCAATTTGACCATGTTTAGAGGAGAGAGAACATGCACTTTAGCACTGGTTAGCAGTGGTAAAGTGCACAGAGTCCTAAGGTCAACAAATTGAAATCTGCAAAATGGAGGAGAAAGGCAAAATGTTTGTGTGTCAGGTCTAACACATGTCCCCCCCCCCCCCCCCCATCCCCCTCAGCTGAAAGTGAGGAGAATTGCTCAACCTCCTTTGAGTTCTCATCAGTAAGGCCTGGAGAGACCATCAGATTTAGCGTTGTCTGACCTAGGATGATTTTCTACCTTAAAGTTCATTTTCCTGTAGGGAGATGGACTCCCTAAACTGCTTGGGATTCTCACCCCCCTCCCCCTCCACCCCACATTTGCATTAGCCATCTGAGGGGCCTGTGGTCTGACTGAATCCAGAAAGGAGTCACAAATAGGTATGGTCTCAGATCTTTTAATATAAAGACCACAACAAAGGCTGGCATAGACCCTACTCATTTAACTCTGCTAAGACTGCCCTTACGCCATGCTTCTAAGCATCTGTCTGCACAATGAACTCCTTAGAGAAGTTGGAAGACTTGAGTACAGGTGCTGAAAACATGGCCTTCTTGAGGGTGTCAAAGGTTTTCTGACTGGCCTCTGTCCAGATCACCTTTCTGAACTGCTTCTTGGCAGTCAGGTCAGTTACAGGAGCAACAGCAGTACCATATCCCTTAACAAACCTTCTGTAATAACTGGTGAGACCCAGGAAGGCCCTCACCTCATTCTGTTTTTTTGGGGGGTTGCTAGGCCAGGATAATTACAATCTTGGCATGAAGGGGCTGCACCTTGCCCCCACCCACCATGTGGCCGAAGGATGCCACTGTATCCTGCCCTATCTGGCACTAACTGGCCTTGACAGTCAGGCCTGCCTGCTGCAGGGACTGAAGCACCTCCTGGAGGCGATACAGGTGTTCCTCCTAGCTGGAGCTGAAGACAGCTATGTTCTCTAGGTAGGTGACACAGTCAGGATCCCGTTCATCAATCTCTGAATAGTGGTAGGGGCATTCCTTAAGCCAAAGGGCATTTCACTGAACTGGAAATAGCCCTCAAGGGTCGAGAATGCCAACCTCTTTTTTGCTCCCTCTGTAAGAGCAATCTACAAGTACCCTGATGTGAGTTCAAAAGTGCTAAGGAATTTGGAAGCGCCCAGCCTACCTATGAGCTCATCAGTTCTTGGGATAGGGTGATCATCAGTCTTGGTGACTGAATGGAGTCCCCTGTAGTTCACACAGAACCTAAGTTCTGAAGTTGCGCCTGGTGGGACGGTCTTGGGTACCAGCACCACTGTGTTGAACCAGGGACTGCTGGAAGGCTCAATCAAACCTAGTGCCAGCATCTTTGAGCGCTCCTCTTTGATACTACCAGTCACCTTGTCTGATAGCCTGTACATTTTGTTCTTAACACCTTCGGTGCTTGAGAGATTCCCCTCCTGTGCTGCATTCCCTGAATCCCCATTGTTCATGACGAGCTGAGAGCACAGCTCAACCGTGCCTCATGACGAGCTGAGCTCGTCATGAGCAGCAAAGGGGTTAACAGGCATACTGCCTCCAGTATCTATGCTGTGGGTATATGAATGTGTAAGCCTAGAGGTGAGGGAGAACAAAGAAAAAAACTTCCATAGTAGCTGGGGTTAGAGTAGGGGAGAGGTTAACACTCTTTTTCGACCCAACATGCTCCTGAGTAGACAGGAGGTCAGCGAGAAGTTCACTCGTCCCTTCTACCTAGTCATCTGTCGCCAAGTGCATGGTGACTTCAGACATTTCAAAGTGGAGTTTAAGTGGGTTTATGCCGAGCACAGGCAATGGGTTTCTAGGGGTCTCGAGATCCACAAGAACGGTGGCATTCCCCTTCCGCTCATTCACCACGTAGGGGCCACTACAACAATTTTGGAGAGCTCTGCTTTCTACAGGCTTCATAACCCATAACTTATGGCCAGGCTGAAACTGTACTAGAGTGGCCTTCAAGTTATACCAAATTTCATCACTTCTTGACTGTCCTAGAGATTGTGTTTAGCCTTTTATAAAAGACTTGCATCTGGTTACAGAGAGCCGGCATGTAACTGACTAAATCCTAAGGGAGTTTCCTTGGAGTTTGCCCCCACCCTCCTCTCTCATATGACTGAGAGGTCCGCTAACAGGGTGGCCATAGAGGAGCTCTAATGGACTAAACTCAACCCCCTTCTGACAGCTCACTGTAGACAAACAACAGGCATGGCAAGAGGACGTCCCACTTCCACTTCACGGACCCCGGAAGGCCTTTCAGGGTCTTGCTGAAACTTTCAACAAACCCATTTGTTTGAAGGTGAGAGGGTGTGGAGAACTTGTAGGCTACTCCACACTCATCCCTCATGGACTTAATGCATGCTGGCATGAATTTAGTGCCTCTGTCAAACACAACTTCCTCGGTGAACCCTATATGGGTAAAAATCCCCTTCAGGGCTCTAGCCACCACAGGTGTAGGCCCCAACCTCAGAGGAATGGCCTCTGGGTACCGTGTGACATGGTCCACCCAGAGTCGGAAGAACCTGTTGCCTAAGGGTTTCTTGGGGTTTGAAGGGGCAAACAATGTCGATGCTCACCTTCTCAAAGGGAGTACCAATGACCGGGAAGGGATTTCAGGGAGCCTTAAACTTTGCTCTGTTTTCCCACTGGCCAGATATGTGGGACAAGACCTAAGGAACGTATCTGAGGCTGTCTTCATCTGAGGCCAATAGAATTGGATGACAAGCCTGACAAAGGTCTTGTCCTGCCACAGATATCTTGGCAGGGGTAGTCATGAGCCAACCCCAGTAGGCAGGCTCTATAACATTGAGGACCACAAGCACATGGGCTGCCCAAGGTTTAGGAAACCTTAGGTTCACTGTACAGGATGTCATTCTCCTAATTGATAAGGTATTCTCCAGAGGTATCACCTGCTGCCTGGACCTCAGCATGCTGCCTAAAGTTCTCTATATTTGGGCAATCTCTCTCCACCCTGCAGAACTCCTCCCTGATGTGCCTACCCTCTAATTGCCTTTCAGCCCGGTTCGACAGGTGTCCCAGGGGGGCGGCGTCCTCCTCAGTAGGCTCAGGGGCAGTCTATTCAGCATCAACCTGGACCGTGGAAACTTCAGGGAATGGTTTCTTGTGGCCAGTGCCCTTCCTCTTCTTGCAGCTGCCTCGGCCATTGTTCTGGACTCCAGGCTTCCTTGACTACCCTCTTGGGTAGTCATGGCCTTTGTGGTCTTACACACATTCAGGCAAACCTACAGTTTCCAAGTGTGACCTGTATTCCATTTCTTCCAGACAATGTGGTCTAGGTCATTGCTTAACAGCCTAAGATCCCCCTCCCAAAGGGAACCAGAGTCACTGGCTAGCGAGGCTCACAGTTGTCTGTGACTAAGACCTTATGGATTGTATTAGGGACAATATGCTCTGAAGACACCAGATGACACTTCACAGTAGTCATACGGGCTGATGTGCCCATTGACGATGACCCATTGCCTATTCTTAGAATATTGAAAGGCATATGGCCATTTGTCATTGTCTCTGTAGCCCCTTGGGCTACTAAGGTAACCTCTGTGCGCTCTTTCCCAAGCTAACTAGGACCACTTCCTCCCAAAGCAGTACACTCACCAACCCAGGTGTCTGCCCACCGGTAGAGGGCTGTGCCCTCTTTGGAAATTCAGTCTTCCTTGAAGTACCCACACTTGTAGCACTCAGTACACTTGAGGACGAACATCCATGTCTATTTATCTAATAACCCCCTCTACTTGGGTATTATTTTAGGGGATTTTTGAGAATTCTTTATTTTGAAGTGTTACTCCTCCCTCTGTCTTCTAGTGGAATCGCTGACATCTTTTCTGGTAATCCCACCAAAGACATGTTTTTCGACATTATAGTGCTGACCCAGAGGTTTGCCTCCATAGGAAGCTCCTTCTGATGAGCTTCCTATCAACCAGGTGCAGGCACAGCTCTGTAAAACAGATATTAAAAATATGCTCTTTTAGTATTAGATTAAACAATCCATTAAAATCACCAACTTTCCTGCCCCACACCAAACTATTCAGTGTCTTGCTGGTGTAATCAAGAATATTCACTCAAGACTTGTTCTGCATCTTTTGGCTATCCAAGAACCTAATTCTGTACTTCTCTGGAGTAAGTCCACACTTGGTGACAAGGATGGTTTTCACTGCTTTGTACTTCATTGGGTCCCCTACCTCCAGTGTAAGCAAGTTATCCCTCCCCACTGTAGGCATATGTTTCCAGAGTGATGCCTCCCAAAACCCTTCTGGGACCCTGTGCATCTTAAGGGTCACCTAATAAGAAGAAAACCACTTGTCTTTGTCATCCTTTACCATATAGCTGGGCACCATATCTTTATGTATGTGAACTTTCTTGTTCCTCTCAGACACATCTGGTATGTAGCCATTGAGCTTGGTTTGATCCGTTCCTATTGTGGACACTAGTCCCAGCCACACAAACGCCATAGCATTTTTATCAGCACACATGGGGTAGAGCTGGGTTGTAGGAATTTTGTGGATTTCTGCAGATTCTGGACGTTTCCATCTTGTAAATGTAAGAAAAATGTGTGATTACGGCCAAAGTTTGAGGTTTGCAGAGCATTCTAGTTAAGAAAATCTCATTGAAACCAGAGTAGGCACACCACCTTGGAATCCCCTGGTTGTCTGGTTTTCAAATATGTCTGTGTTTGATAGGTTTACATGGGTAGCACCCGGGCATGGCCTTAAATCCTCCAGCTACCCCTATCACTGATCTCTCCACGTAGCACTTTAGGGTATTTTGTGTCATGCTCTCTTGGCCCATCCACACAAGAGAGGTACCATTGTTATCGGAAAACTTGGGGAAAAGCTGGTTGATCGGAAATTTGAGTCTTCTTCTTGCAGATTCCAGAAGTTTTCCTTACAGGTATGTGAGGAAAGTGTGTGTTTTTAGTCAACGTTTGTGGTTTGCAGGGCATTGGGGGTAAGAAAATATTGTTGCATATACTCGTGAAAAACAATCACACTAGACTCCCCAGGATGTCTAGTTTTAAGACCTGTCTGAGTCTGGTAGGTTTTCCCTGGTGGCAGCCTACCCAAGTCCAAAAAGTGCAGTCATTCACTATTGCAAGTGGGACAATACTGGGAGTTAACTAGACTCTCCAGGCCCATATGCAAAAAACAGAACCAAAAAGAATCAGATGTCCTCTCGTTTGGGATGTAATTTCTTAGTCCGCAGGGGAGCAGAAAGATTGTTGAGGCCTTAGGGGTGAGAGTGGGCGGATATTTTACTTAAAAAAATATGTTCCTGCCAAACAGTGAACTTTCTGGTCCCTGGGGCAAATCGGTACAAACCTCCTGTCTGCCCCGCTTCTGAGGCAGGGGTATGGTTTGATGCCAGGGTAGGCTACACCTTCCTCTTTTTTGTTTTTGCACCATTTGGAATTCCCTGGTGTATAATGGACTTGCTGCACCATTCAGGAGCAAATTGAAGGCAAACCCCCTTTCTGGGCTGAGTAACAATGTTCAAGGTCTGGCACCCTCTTCCTGTCTCTTGAAATACCAAGAATCTCTTGCGGGTGAGCACTCCAATGGGGATTAGACCCTTTTACCTCAGTGGCAAACTGTTAGAACCGGCTGTCTCTAGTTGGCAGAGGTATACACTTCTGACAAATAGGGACACACCTTTTCTAGTCAGGGCAAGGGGATCACACCCTTTGATAACCCCTGCTCACCCCCTTGGTAGCTTGGCAGAGCAGACAGGCTTATCTCAGAGGCTGAGTGTTAAGCATTTATGACCACATACAGTAATAAAGTGAATACACTACAAATGGACACGACACAGTAGTATTATAAAAATAAGGATTTTTATATAAGGCTTAGCACAAGACCAAATAACGACAAAAATATACACAATCTTAATAAATACTCTTGGAAGGAAAAATAATAGTTCAGATGTAGTTTCTTCTTTAGCACAAAGTCTTTTTGTATCAAAGCAACTCTTCTTCTTGGCAACACAGTTCTTAGCAACAATGTAACCCACACGGGAGTTACACGACGTCGAGGCAAAGTTAATCCCAAGGTTCGGCGTCGACCGCGAGGAGCGCTACGTCGAGCCCAGAGTCACACGGACCCCCAACAACACAGTACCTTAGGAAAATGAAGCACACGATGGAGCCGTTACTCACGATGTCGAGCTGGATTCGGCGACGTCCGTCGACGACGAGATTGCTGGTTTCTTTCAGAGGTGCTGGATTCTCAAGTCCCAGCAAATAGCACTTTAAGCAGATGAAGTCCTTTAGCCCTGTGACTTCAGGAGGAGACTGGCACTCTTCCAGTCCTTGGAGATTTTCTTAGCAAGCGTGAGAGTACACACACAGTTCCTCTCTCCTGGTTTCTTGGCAAAAATAAAGAAGTACTGCAGGATTCCCCCCAGCAAACAGCACACCCGCAGAAGGGGTAGGCAAGTCCTTGGATCAGCAGGCCTCTTGTCCTTGGTTTCAGGGTTCCTTGTCAAAAGTGATCTAAATTCTTGGTTCAGGGGTTCTTCTCTTATACCCCTTTTTGGCTTTGATCCCTTCGTCCATGCAGGGGAATTTCCCAACATCCTGGGTCTGTTGTGGGTGGAGCCAGGCAGAAGCACCTGGCCTATTCACTGAGCAGGGCTGGGTCCTCAGACGCCCAGCAGGAGGTGGAGCCAGCATTGTCACTGGCAGGAGCAGAGCTATCGGCCTCCTGGTAGGAGGTGGGGCTAGGATCGTCCATGACAGGCACAGAGCCATCAGCCGCTTGGCAGGAGGTGGAGCCAGCATTGTATCAGGCAGGGCAGGCTTCCAGCAACTACTCTCCCCCTACTCTCAACGCAAATGTCCCACTCATCCCACACTGACTCATCCAGACCTCTGGAGCCACCCAGCTCCTGTCACACACACGCAAAACTAGCAGAAACCAGAAATGGTTAGACAAGAAAACAGACACTTTCTAAAAGTGCTATTTTCAAACCCAGAGTCCAAAAACCATCCACACCAACGGATGCGTAATTAAACCCCGAGTTCAGGGATACCAAACTCGACATTGCACCATGCTCCCCGGGCCAGCTAGGATTATAGCATTAATAATCCGGGCAGCCCATTCTAACTAATGGAGAGCAGGTTACCTCGCAATAGTGAAAACCGAAGATGGCTGTAATTCACTATTAGGACATGCCAACTTGGTCAGGCGTGTCCTACCTTATACTTACAACGCACCCTGCCCGTGGGCCTACCATAGAGGTGACTAACATGAAGTTAAGGGAAGGTTTAGGGACTGGCAAGTAGGTGTACTTGCGCAGTCAGCGTGACAGTACCAGCCTGCACGTAATTCTCGCAATGACCGACCCGTAGACATTCTTTTACGAGGTCGCTCTGGTGGGTGGCACAACATGTGCTGCAAGCCCACGAACGGCATTTGTATTTACAAGCCCCGGCACTCCTGGTGCACTAGACTAGGGACTGACAGTAAATCAAATAAGCCAAACATGGAATTCAATCGATACATCAATTTAACATAGGGAGCACTTGCACTCTGGCACTGATCAGCAGTGGCACAGTGCCCAAAGCATTATCCAGCAAAACATCGTAAAACAGTGGAGGCAAACAGAAAAAATGGAGGAGAGACTCAAGCCAATGATGTCAGGTCTAACACGTGTCCCCTCCAGCTGAAATGTGGGGAGAACTACCCTTGACCTAGGGAGTCCTCATCACTAAGGCGGAAAAATCTGGACAGACCATCAGCATTGGCGTGATCTGTACCAGGGCGGTGTTCCACCGTGAAGTCCATCCCCTGTAGGGAAATGGACCACCTCAACAGTTTCGGATTCTCACCCCTCATTTGCATCAACCATCTGAGGGGCCTGTGGTCTGTCTGAACCCGGATGTGAGTCCCAAACAGGTAGGGTCTTAGCTTCTTCAGCGCCCAGACCACAGCAAATGCTTCTCTCTCTATCGCACTCCACCTCGTTTCCCTGGGAAGTAACCTCCGACTGATGAAGGCTACAGGCAAGTCTCGGCCCTCTTCATTCACCTGAGCTAGAACAGCTCCCACGCCATGCCCTAAAGCGTCCGTCTGGACAATAAACTCTTTCGAAAAGTCGGGTGCCTGGAGTATAGGTGCTGTGCACATTGCAGTTTTCAGGGTGTCAAAGGCCGTTTGACAGGCATCAGTCCAGATCACATTTCGTGGCTGCTTCCTGGAAGTCAGCGAAGTCAAGGGGTGCACAATGTTACCGTAATCCTTGACAAACCTCCTGTAGTAACCCGTGAGACTTAAGAAGGCTCTCACCTGAGTTTGGGTTTTGGGCGGCACCCAAGCCAGGATGGTATCAATCTTGGGTTGCAGGGGGGCAACCTTGCCGCTCTCTACCTGGTGCCCCAAGTACACCACAGAACCCTGAAATCCTCCAGTCCAGCCAAGACCTGGTTGACCAACCTCTGGAAGGTGGCAGGGGCATTCTTCATCCCAAAGGGCATTACCCGGAACTGGTATAGCCCATCTGGTGTGGAGAATGCTGACCTCTCTTTTGCCCCATCGGTTAAGGCGATCTGCCAGTACCCAGACGTCAAATCAAACGTGCTAAGGTACCGGGCAGCCCCCAACCGATCGATGAGCTCATCAGCTCTGGGGATGGGGTGCGCGTCAGTCTTCGTGACTGAATTGAGTCCTCGTAATCCATGCAGAACCGAAGTTCTGGTGAAACACCAGGCGCGGCAGCCTTCGGGACCAAGACCACTGGGCTGGCCCAAGGACTGCTAGAGGACTCAATCACCCCTAACGCAAACATTTTGGAGACCTCCTCCTTAATGTATGCTCGGACCTTGTCAGTCACCCTGTAAGCCTTGTGCTTCACAGGAGGGCTGTCTCCGGTGTCAACATCATGGACACACTAATGAGTGACACCCGGAACCAAGGAAAATAGATCCGGGAATTGTCCCAACAGTTGGCGACAATCCTGTTTCTGCTCAAGGGTCAGTGTGTCAGAGAGGACCACACCATCCACTGACCCGTCTCGCTCTTTAGCACACAGGAGGTCAGGAAGAGGCTCACTCTCCTCCTTCTTTCCAGCATCTGTAGCTAGGAGCATGCCCACTTTGGACCTTTCTAAGTGGGGCTTCAAACGGTTGACATGCAGGACCTGCAAGGGGTTCCTGGGAGATTTCAAGTCCACCAGGTAGGTGACATCGCTCTTCTTCTCCACAACCTTAAATGGTCCAGTCCACCTGTCCTTGAGCGCACAAGGTTCCACAGGGGACATGACCCAAACTTCCTGACCAGGCTGAAGCTCTACCAGAGTGGCATTCCGGTCGTACCAACGCTTCATCTCATCCTGGCTGGCCTCCAGATTTGCCTGAGCAAGATCTCTGAAGCGCCGAGTCTGGTTCCGAAAGGCCAGCATGTAACTGTATACATCCTGGGGAGGTTTCCTTGGAGATTGCTCCCAGCCTTCCTTGACCAGACTCAAAGGTCCTCTTACCGGGTGACCATACAAAAGCTCAAAGGGGCTGAACCCTAGAGACTTCTGCGGCACCTCACGGTAAGCAAACAACAGGCATGGCAAGAGGACGTCCCATTTCCGCCTCATTGGTTCTTCAAGACCCATGATCATGCCTTTAAGGGTCCGGTTGAATCTCTCAACCAACCCATAACCTTGAGGGTGGTAAGGAGTGATGAACTTGTAGGTTACCCCACACTCCTTCCACAGAGACTTCATATAGTTAGAAATGAAGTTGGTGCTCCGGTCTGACACCACCTCTCTGGGGAACCCCATCCAGGAGAAAACACCCATCAGGGCCCGTCCCACCACGGGGGGCGTCACTGTTCGGAGAGGGATGGCTTCCGGGTACCGTGTGGCATGGTCCACCAAGACCAGGATAAACCTGTTGCCCAGGGCTGTCTTGGGGTCCAGGGGCCCAACAATGTCAATCCCCACCCGGTCAAAGGGGGTACTGACCACTGGAAAAGGTTGGAGGGGAGCCTTCTGCTTCCTCCCGCTTTTCCCACTTGCCTGGCAAGTGTGACAAGTCTTACAATGGATGTCTACATCCCTTTGCATCTGAGGCCAATAAAAATGGGTGACAAGCCTATCATAGGTCTTGTCCTGCCCCAGATGTCCAGCTAACGGAACGTCATGAGCCAAACCCAGTAGGAAGGCTCTGAAGCGCTGGGGTACCACCAGCACACGGGCTGACCCAGGCTCAGCAGCCTTAGGCTCTCTATACAGGAGGTCGTTCTCCCAGTACACAAAATGTGACCCTGACTGATCACCTGAGGATTGGTCTGAGGCCTGCTGCCTCATACCCACAAGAGAAGGGCACACTTTCTGTTTGGCACAGAATTCCTCCCTGGAGGGACCACCATCCTGCTGCCAATGGGTCAGCTCCGGCAGGTCTCCCAGTTCGGCAATTTGTTCCCCTGTGGGCTCCAGGGCATCCCCCTCAGGGTCTACCTCCTCCTGGACCACGGGAACTACGGGGGCCGGTTTCCCTCGCCTCCTGCCTCTTCTCTTCACAGCTGGGTCCTGGGCCGTACTTTCAGGCTCCGGGACCCCATCAACACCCTTACTTGCTGTCATCGATCGAGTGGTTGCACACACTCACTCTGGCACACCCAACATTCTCAAATGCGTCTCCCTCTCCACCTTGGCCCAAGGGGAGTCTTCGAAATCATTGCCCAGGAGACAATCGACAGGCAAGGCGGGCCTAACAACAACCTGAAGAGTACCTGAAACTCCCCCCCATTCAAAGGAAACTTGAGCTACCTCACACTCTTTCTGGGAGTTGTCAGCAGCTATCACGGGGTAGAATGCGTGGGGAACCACCTGCTCTCTGGACACCAAGTGACACTTGACAGCTGTCACACTCGCTCCGGTGTCTCTGAGAGCTTCCACTCTATGGCCATTAATGGTCACCCACTGCCTATATTTACTAATGTTACTAGGCAGAGGGGGTGGAGGGACCATTTGCATGTCTCCTAGCGAGACCAGGGACATTTCTGCGGGACCCCTCCGACAAGGGACAACCATCTCCTCCCCTCCCAGGGCTACACTCGCCAACTGACGGGGGGGGTTGCACGCAGCGGTGCATTCGAATTCTTTATGGGACACTGGGGGTCATAATACCGGTGTCCCACCTGCCCACAACCATAGCAGGTTAGGGGGCCCCTATGAACAGGTTTACCCGTCGGGCCCCTGGCTTCTTCTCAGGGGGAGGCTGGGAACCCTTCCCTTGGGGATTACTTTGGGGCTCTTTCTGGGACTCCTTCTGTTTACCCTGGTCCCCCCCACTCTTCTGCTGGGGACCCTGCCCACCTTTGGCTGAGTCTCCCACTGGACCCTTGTGGACCCTAGTAGTGACCCAGCGGTCCGCCTCCTCAGCAAGTTTTCTAGGGTTAGATATCTTGCTATCAATAAGGTGCTGGCGCAGCTCTGGAAAACAGTTATTAGACAAATGCTCCCAAGCAAACAAATCATAAAGATCTTCATAACCTTCCACTTTGCTGCCCTTTACCCAACCATCCATGGCTCTGCAAAAATAAGACACATATTCAACCCACGTCGTACCAGGCAATTTCTTACATTCTCTAAAAGCTTGTCTGTACTTCTCGGGGGTTAGGCCATACCCTAACATTAAAGCATCTTTCATATGAGCATACGACATCCTATCCTCAACAGGCATGTCTAACAGGGTATCTCTCCCCTCATTCACAAAGCGACCTCACAACCCCGCTCCCCAATCCTTCTCAGGGACCCGGTGGGCCAACAATGCTAACTCATATGCTTTAAACCATTGACCAATATCTTCATTCCTATGATAATCTTTTATCACATCTTTCGGGAAATAAAACCTACTTTCTGCAGGCACAGATGGGATGCTGCCACCAGAGGGATTCAATTCTCACTTCTTAGCTTGGATGTCCAACTCCCTCAACTTGGTATCACGCTCCAAAGCTAAGTTCTCTCTTTCAAAATCCAACCTTTTGGTCTCCAAATCAGCTTCTCTCCTACCTCTTGCATTTTCTAACTCCAACTGCCCATTTATCTTTAGCCTTGCCATTTCCATGTTGTATGCACGCTCCTTCGCCCTTTCTTCTCTTTCTTCAGGGGAAAGACCTTTGGAGGAAACACTGCTACCGGGAGAGGACACAGGCCCATTCACTGGCGCCTCCTCATCCCCTTCCACTGGCGGTTCCACCACCGGATCAGTGGGATCTCTGGCCTCCAACCAGGCCTGCAATGCTTTGAGATATTCCTCTTTTCTTGAGATGCCTTTGGTAGGCACTTTCAACTGCTTGCAAAAGGATTTCAGCTCCTTCAAGCCGTAGTCGTTTATCTTCGCTCTGTCGAATTCCTCCACAACAACAACAGGGGTAGTGACTCCGGTGTCACTCATTGTCAAACTGGCAGTGTTCAAAAAATCAAGTTTCAGAAAAGCGGAGAACCAAAAATAGGATCCTTCCAAATTAGATTGTGGCTGCGCTATGGTCTGCTTTCACTATGTAGCGCACACTAATAACTGCACATGGGTCAATAATGCAAGGTTCAAATCCTCACCGCTGCGTCCAATGTTAGAACCAGCTGTCTCTAGTTGGCAGAGGTATACACTTCTGACAAATAGGGACACACCTTTTCTAGTCAGGGCAAGGGGATCACACCCTTTGATAACACCTGCTCACCCCCTTGGTAGCTTGGCAGAGCAGACAGGCTTATCTCAGAGGCTGAGTGTTAAGCATTTATGACCACATACAGTAATAAAGTGAATACACTACAAATGGACACGACACAGTAGTATTATAAAAATAAGGATTTTTATATAAGGCTTAGCACAAGACCAAATAACGACAAAAATATACACAATCTTAATAAATACTCTTGGAAGGAAAAATAATAGTTCTAATGTAGTTTCCTCTTTAGCACAAAGTCTTTTCGTATCAAAGCAACTCTTCTTCTTGGCAACACCGTTCTTAGCAACAATGTAACCCACACGGGAGTTACACGACGTCCAGGCAAAGTTAATCCCAAGGTTCGGCGTCGACCGCGAGGAGCGCTACGTCGAGCCCGGAGTCACACGGACCCCCAACAACACAGTACCTTAGTAAAATGAAGCACACGATGATCAGCGGCATCGAGCAATCCGGCGTCGCGTCTTCGGTGTCGATCAGGCCTCAGCAGGCGTCGTTGTCGATGATGCAGTTGCACAGTGTGAGCAGCGCTCACGGCGTCGAGAGGGCACGAGGTCGATGCGATCAGCAGCGGTGCAGACACGAGGTCCCTTGGAGCTGGAGCCGAACTCACTACTCACTGGCGTTGCTGCTGGCGTCGATCGGGCCCGGCGGCCGGCGTCGAGGAAGCGGGACACTGGAGCCGTTACTTACGATGTCGAGCTGGATTCGGCGATGTCCGTCGGCGTCGAGATTGCTGGTTTCTTTCAGAGGTGCTGGATTCTCAAGTCCCAGCAAATAGCACTTTAAGCAGATGAAGTCCTTTAGCCCTGTGACTTCAGCAGGAGACTGGCACTCTTCCAGTCCTTGGAGATTTTCTTAGCAAGCGTGAGAGTACACACACAGTTCCTCTCTCCTGGTTCCTTGGCAAAAATAAAGAAGTACTGCAGGATTCCCCCCAGCAAACAGCACACCGGCAGAAGGGGTAGGCAAGTCCTTGGATCAGCAGGCCTCTTGTCCTTGGTTTCAGGGTTCCTTGTCAGAAGTGATCTAAATTCTTGGTTCAGGGGTCCTTCTCTTATACCCCCTTTTGGCTTTGATCCCTTTGTCCATGCAGAGGAATTTCCCAACATCCTGGGTCTGTTGTGGGTGGAGCCAGGCAGAAGCACCTGGCCTATTCACTGAGCAGGGCTGGGTCCTCAGACGCCCAGCAGGAGGTGGAGCCAGCATTGTCACTGGCAGGAGCAGAGCTATTGGCCTCCTGGTAGGAGGTGGGGCTAGGATCGTCCATGGCAGGCACAGAGCCATCAGCCGTTTGGCAGGAGGTGGAGCCAGCATTGTATCAGGAAGGGCAGGCTATCAGCAACTACTCTCCCCCTACTCTCAACGCAAATGTCCCACTCATCCCAGACCTCTGGAGCCACCCAGCTCCTGTCACACACACGCAAAACCAGCAGAAACCAGAAATGGTTAGACAAGAAAATAGACACTTTGTAAAAGTGCTATTTTCAAACCCAGAGTCCAAAAACCATCCACACCAACGGATGCGTAATTAAACCCCGAGTTCAGGGATACCAAACTCGACATTGCACCATGCTCCCCGCGCCAGCTAGGATTATAGCATTAATAATCCGGGCAGCCCATTCTAACTAATGGAGAGCAGGTTACCTCGCAATAGTGAAAAATGAAGATGGCTGTAATTCACTATTAGGACATGCCAACTTGGTCAGGCGTGTCCTACCTTATACTTACAACGCACCCTGCCCGTGGGCCTACCATAGGGGTGACTAACATGAAGTTAAGGGAAGGTTTAGGGACTGGCAAGTAGGTGTACTTGCGCAGTCAGCGTGACAGTAATAGCCTGCACGTAGGTCTCGCAATGACCGTCCCGTAGACATTCTTTTACGAGGCCGCTCTGGTGGGTGGCACAACATGTGCTGCAAGCCCACGAGCGGCATTTGTATTTACAAGCCCCGGCACTCCTGTGCACTAGACTAGGGACTGACAGTAAACCAAATAAGCCAAACATGGAATTCAATCGATACATCAATTTAACATAGGGAGCACTTGCACCGTGGCACTGATCAGCAGTGGCACGGTGCCCAAAGCATTATCCAGCAAAACATTGTAAAACAGTGGAGGCAAACAGAAAAAATGGAGGAGAGACTCAAGCCAATGATGTCAGGTCTAACACAAACTATTTGAAAACAAGGTAGTGGGTTCTCCCTTTCAGAATAAATCAAAATAATATCCCTTTATCATTTAGCATATGCTACTTTATTTTAGGTAATTAGTTCCATGTTCAAATAGAGGTGAAATATGCCACTTGATGTACAATAAAGCATGTCAGCTGACACGTGTTTCGCCCTGCATGGTTATTAAGCATCAGGCTTTCTCAAGGCTGTAGGAGAAACACAAAGAAAGAGCCAAGGTATTCAAGATTGAGATTCCTACATTCCAGAGCAACCATCCCCACAGGATGAAGTGAGAACACCATTTAATACATGTGCAGAGACTCAAATTTGCTAGCCATTTTAATTCTCTTGTCGTGATGCTAAAGTGCCTGCGGTGGTCATACAAAAATCGCAGAGGGGGAGAGGAAAAAAAAAGCTAGTGTTTGACTGGGTGTGAAGTGCTGGCAGGGTAAAGCATTATGAAGTGTTCAAGTTAAGGCTTTAGCTAGTTAGGGAGTGAAAGCAGGGGAGGGATTTGCATGCTGAGATGGAGCATATTTATGATAGTGTGTATTTAGTACTTAGAGCAAGGTATTTCTAGTTAATACTCTAAGATGTTTAGGTGACTGGATTTGTTGCTCATGACCTTGCTCATGTATTGGTAAATAAAAATGTCATAGGCATGCCACCTATACACCTTACAGTACTAACTGGAAATACCTCAATCTAAGTAGAAAATACACCCTATCATAAATATGCTCCATCGCAGCACGCAACCCCCCACCACCTCATTATCACTCCCCTATCTCGCTAAAGTCCTAACTTGAATGCTTCATAATACTTTGCCCTGCCAGCACTTCACACCCAGATTTGATTAAAGAGTGGGTGGAGGCCAACAATCAAAGATCACAAAACATATTTACAATAATAATAAAGTATGCTGAGATTGAAAGAATTAATCAAATAAAAGAAATTAATGAAATTATTGACAAAGAGGAAAATAAAGAGTGTATAGGACAGTTTAAACTGGAAATGAAAAGCAGAATGAGCAAACATGAAGGGTGAAGCAAAGAAAAGCACATACATTTGTTAGAGACAAATTAGACTATAAGAGAGTCCAAATGTTTACTTTTGCACAGCACTTTGAGATTATGCACAGAGAACGCTACAGTGAAATCAATCAATTGAGAAAAGAAGTATCTCTCAGAGGCTTTAGCATGTTATGTTCCATAAAGATACCCCAATATAGGCCCGGGTAATATCCCAACCTTTCACATATATTCGTCCCTACATTACATACATAACAGGCTGGTAGGTCTGACTCTTTACCTAGTTACGGTACTGCTTACAGAAAGTGTTTTTTTTTTCTGAACAATAGCCTCATATATTATGCATGAGGATTCTTGGAAACTCAGCAGGACTACCATCTCCTGCATAATAACTATGTACAATGGTTCATTCCTGACGTAATCTTAAGTCATACAATGGCCCAGCAAGGTATAACCCCTGGGGATACCTTTGGGTATATAAACATCACATCTTGCTGAGATAGTCAGAGGAGATCATGACTTCCATGCCGACACACTGACAAAAGACAGTGAGGATCCTGCAAGCAGATACTCCAGCTCGCAGTAGTCTAACATTTCTTGCGGGGTGTCCAGCTCAAGACCAAGACGGGGGTCCCACCATCTCTCACTTCAGGTAATGGGGTTGATTTTATCCTAGAGGGATTTTTGGCTTAACACCTACATACATGCTAGGTACACTTCGGACATCTAGTTAGGGTATTATCGTAGGAGTAGGCATTTTAATATAATGTATTTTAAATACTTGCCTGTATTCATGGTATTAACAAGGTGATAGAAATCTACAATCCTTTTACCTTCTTAGTGCTTCTAAACATTTATATCTGTTTCTGTCTAGCGGTTGTTTCAGCACACCTATTTTACACTAGAATAACGAATGTTCGATAAATGCTTATTGAAAAACGTCTGAATAGTTTATTCTGTGTATCTCTCGGAGACTAAGAGAGCACAAGTGACTGAGCGAAAAGTATTGCATTGTTTCCACGGTCCTGAGGGTTCTAGGTTGTCATGTTAGATAGCTGTAAAGAACTATTCTCTCCTTGGTAAGAGGAGATTCTAGCGGCACTGTGAGCTAGCTGGTAAACAGGCAAACATACCAGGTGGTGGGGGGCGGGGGTCTGGAATCAGTCTGGACACCAAGCCAGCAGTGTATGTTGTCTAAATGTGCAGATCTTGTATAGATTTTATAGGAACTAAACGACAACAACAGATACAGGATCAGAAAGGGAAGAAGAAAGAGCCGGATACATGTGGCTCACCGGTTAGAGGAGGCAGTCCCTGATGCAGAGGTCAGACCCGGGACCAGGGTTCAATCCCCGACACGGCAGGGCTTGAGCTCAAAATGTCCACGGACTCGATAATTCTCGCCTCGGTGCCTACTCGAATCGTGGGTTCACACTCTGCAACTCTGGGCAATAGCTTGCTTAATCTCCACTACGGCCCCACCGCGATGGGATGCCTGGTCTTCTCCTTGGGGATGCCGAGTAGGGGTAATCTCGCAGGGGAAAGGCCAGGACGGGTTCCGAAAGCAAGCGCCTTGAGACCTTACGGTGAAAGGCGCTATATAAGAACGTATGATTTACGATTTACAAGAGGTGATCTGTTTTTCATGCAACAACCAACCCACAAACGATAGAGACAGCAACATCAACAAACAAGCATTGGAAATGCAATAGGTCTCGCATTAGAAAAGTTGGAGCTATTGATTTTGTAAATGACAATTTTTTTTATGTGTTGGTCTTGAAAATAGCAAAATTAATAGCTTTGTCATTTACAATGCCAATACTTTTAACTTTTTCAAATGTGACACCTATAGAATTTGTAATGCAACATGTTTTGTATGTACGTGATGTACAGGAGGAAAAACTCAAGCAACCCCAGGTGGGTGACTAGGAACCAACTGGCTACAAAAGGCCTGAAAGAACACATGGCAGAGGTACACATGACTGGATAAAAAAGTCAGAGACTTGCAGTTTAGCAGCCTCGAGTTTGAAGTCTAATGAACGCGTGGTGTTCAGCTCTGTGCTTAATGAATGCGTGGTGCTGACGCCAGTAAGACGCCCAATTTTTAGTGTATTTATTTTTTACAATGGCAGCACGAATAGTTTGTAAGGTATTACCTTACAATAATACAGAGGTGTTTGGCAGCGTCCAAACAGCAGCCTCCTGCTTCGCGCCTAATGAACGCATGGCCTTTAATATATCCTAAGAAAATAAATGTTAAAACACTTGTTACATATGGCACTGTAGAATCACGTATTTTAATGCAGAAAGAATAGAACAAAAATCTGAAAGCATGGCGCCAATAAGACGGCTGCTCACGGATGACCACCATGGTAGTGGACAAATAACAATAACCTAGCGTATTAATAATGCACGAGCAGCTTTGGTTCATCCGAGACTCTAAAAGTATCCGATTGCAGGCGAAGAGCCCCTCTGGGTTCTCATAATAATCAGCCACGGATAAAAGCAGCGCCTGGGCGGAAAACAAAGAGAACCCCCCGCGTGTAGACCGCCAAGTGCCTTTCATTTCAAGCAATGCCTGCTGCAGGGGTTGGCCAGTTGCGAACAGCATGGCGGAATTAATTCAATTCAATGGTGTGGCCAACAGTGATGGGGAGGGGCAGGGAGGGAAGGGGAGGGGGCGAAGGGGGCATGTACTCCGTTAGGTAGGCATGGCTGTGGAGAGGTCAGTAGCACGTCAGGCATCGGCAAACGACAAATGTTTTTTTTGTTGTATTTTATATTTGCCTGGCTATATACATATATACAAGCATGTACTCCGTTAGGTAGGCATGGCTGTGGAGAGGTCAGTAACACGTCAGGAATCGGCAAACTGGTCGGTCAGATTGGGGAATTAAAACAAGTTAAAACGGTGAGCCACCGTTATCAAAGTAAATGCGCGCATGGTGTACTGCAAATGAAAACAAGCAGCTCAATAGGAGTGGTGGGGGCGGGCACAGAGAGACAAGGGGGGAGCTTCCGCCCTGCACGCTCCTACAAGCAAAACGAGCCAAGACGGAGGGCATTGCTGTGGGGAGGGGGGAGGAGAAATGCGACACGGCAGACAGGGGAGGGGGCGGAGCCGGGGTGTGGGAGGAGTGCGGCTGAGGGAACAGACGGCGATTTGGTGCTGTGCACGCGCATTTTAGGTCAATGCGCTTGCGCATTGACCTAAAACCGCACGGGCACAGCACCAAATCGCCAGTTGGGTAAAGTCTGTTTAAAGCCCTATAGTGTCGCTCTGCTCAATTCGCATGCGCATTGAGAGGCGAGACCTAAAAAGGAACTGGAAACAAAGGCGAGGGGGACAAGGGAAAAGACACAGAATTCGAAGGCTGGACACGCAGCACCAAGAAGTAATCTAAAAAATGAACATTGTAATTAAACTTACTAACATACCATTGACAGAGGCAGATTAGGAAATACTATTGCTGGGCCTCTCCTTTTGTCCTGTCCCTGGCTTTGACTATGCCAGCGCAAGAGTGGATTTATTTAAATTTGTTTGTAAATTGAGGTTGAAGAACTTTTTTAGTAACAAGCCAAAGCCGAGACAGATGATGACAAATGAGAATAGAAGCCAAGACACACTACAAGTCTTTGATGTTAACTATTTAAGAGACTTGCTTTCTCTTGAGAAAATCAAGACGTATTCTGCGAAAGAATAAAACTCAAGTTTTGGACATGGCAAGAATTTATGCAGACGAAGGTGGTAACACCCAATTCGAGGCAATATTTAAGTTTGTCCCTCCGACCATGCATGACAGTATAGAGGTATTATCTGATTTAATGTCTGTGGAACTCAGAAGAATGCAATCTATCAGCGAAATAGAAATCTGAAAAAAATACAAGCAGGATGAAACATTCAGGCAGATGGCGAGAAAATGGATATGAATGAAAACTGTGTGATACAGGGTTCAGATAAAGGAGGGAATGTTGTCCTGTAGAACAGGACATTGTGTACGGATGAGGCATATGCACAGTTGAAAGATACTGAATGTTATGTCAGGACTCACAAAGAGAGTATGAAACTATTAACAATATTTTTTATAATCAACTTAATGAATGGAAAAATTCGTAACTGCTCAACTGGGATGATTGGAGTTTTCTAAAAAATCCAGAACCAAAAATACCTACTTGGTCCCCATGATACACAACAGAAAGACCATCAGGGAGAACAATAGTGGCTGCTATATACAGTCTCTTTGGGAACACCTCAGTTTATGTTGATTATTGTCTTCAACCTTTAGTGTAGAACCTCCCTTCATATATAAGGGACACCACTGATGTTTAATGTTACTAGGGAAGAAGGTATGAAGATGATGACACTAAATGTGACATTATTATATACCAGCATCAGACACAGAGAAGGGTTACTAGCAACAGAGCATTTATTGAGAGCCAGAGACATTGGTTCTGCAAATGACAGAATGGAGCTTAAGTAAAAACATCTTTTTATCCAAGTGTGAATTGTTCCAACAACTAAGAGGGACTTGGATTGGCACCTGCTTCTCCCCCAGTTATGCAAATCTGCACATGGGCAGGAGGGAGGAAAAGGTGCTCAATGGACCCAGACTGAGTCAGTGGGCAGAAAACATCATACTTTGGGTTCGGTATATTGAAAATGTCTTCAACCTTTGGAAGGGCGAAGAGGAGACGCCAGAAAGTTTGTAGATGATCTGGATGAAAACAGTGTGATTCTCAAATTTACATGTGAAATGAGCAAGAAACAAACTAACTTCTTCGATGTTAGAATCCTTGTAAAAGATTCTAAACTCACTATGACGGTTTTTAGGAAATCAACAGCACGCAACAGTATACGGCATACTGATAGCTTCTATTCAAGAACATTAAAAGCATAATCCTATTTTAGGAACTTTTGATGGCAAAGCACAGTTGTATCGAGGAAGAACAGTTTAAGGAAATGCTAAACAGCGTCCCTATAAGATTAGGAGAAAGGGGGTACACGGAGGCCATGTTTGAGAAAGCACAGGAAAGAGTTTTGAAAGACAAAATGGAAGACAATAGAAAAACTGAGAGAGTGGACAGCAGAAGTAGCTGGTTTGATTCTTTAGGTTGCATTTTCATAATTTGAGTTCACAATAATGTTACCAGTTTGAATGGTATGATTTGGTAATGTAGTTCACTGGGGTAGCACATGTTTTACAAATGTTGAAAACCATGAAATAACTCTTGTATGATTACCCCACTAGGGAAGGTATCTAGCAGCACTTCTCATGCATGTCTCATGTGGTTATTTTATAAAAATGACGATTGTGGGAGATATTAATCGAATGTTGCCATTATAAACTAGAAACCTGCTGGGCAGTATATATTCTAACAATGTTGACAATCTTGGGAGAACAGATATACAACAGTACTTAGACATTTCTCTTCATATTGAGTGTTTAGGAATTATAAATACGATCTTTGATTAAATTGATCATATGGCAACTTAGAAAACACAATTTTTTATGATGTTTTTATACTTTTTTAATGTCTCAATTTTTGTAATAATGAGTTGATTCATATATATGTACAATGCTAATGATATTGAATGAGTTCACAGCACAGTATTGAATATGGCATAATATTTATCCAATTCAAGATAGCGCGATGCCTGTCATAAACCTAAGCATGTCCGTTTATTATGTTGTTTAGCAAAGCACAATATGTTTAAATTGCCAGCACAATATGTTTAAATTGCCAATCAATAAATACGGTATACAACGTTTAGCACGCATTTATTACAACGCGGTGCTGTTACCACGCTACTTTTACCACGCAAGTCGTTATAACGACTTGCGCTGGAGGGCGCTCCAGGATAGTAAATAGTTTAATTTACTATCCAACTCCTTCCCTAGAGTCCACGGAGACTGGAGTTGGAATAGTAAATTAAAAAATTTACTATCCAGCGCCCCTCCACGCAAGTCGTTGTAATGACTTGCGTGGTATAAGTAGCGTTGTAACGGTACGTGTTGTAAAAGTACGCGTGGTACCGTCATACATACAGTAAATACGATCGGCACCGTGACCAAGGAGCATGAGCACCGAAACAGGTTGATGTTTTCTTCTGTAAATGAGCAATAAACATTCATGTGTGTGTGTGTGTGTGTATATATATATGTGTGTGTGTGTATATATGTGTAAATATATATATATATATATATATATATATATATATATATATATATATATATATATATATATATGGTATTTTGAACATAGCAAAATGCTTATCAGTATGATTGATTTGTGCCTTAAAAATAACTTTTTCCTTTTCAATAATGAGATCTTCCAGCAGATGCGTGGTGTTGCCATGGGTGCGTGCTTCTCCCCCAGCTACGCGTGTTTACACGTGGGCTGGTGGGAGAGGCACGTCCTAGGCGGGATCCGCGACTGTTTGGAGGAAGATGAAATAGGCATTGTGAAAATGTGGCGCTTCATTGACGATGTTTTCGTAATTTGGCAAGGTTGTAAATCATCAGCCGAAGAATTTGTTAGTAACATCAATAAGAATTCTTTAAACCTAGAATTTTCTGCCAACATCAACAATGTTAGTGTCAACTTTCTAGATGTGGAGGTTTATATCAGTAATAACAAGATCATGACCAGAATGTACAGAAAGTCCACAGCTGGAAATTCTATTTTGCATGCACAGAGTAACCACCCACACCATCTTATCAAAAGCATCCCTTATGGGGAGTTTTTAAGAATTAAACGCATATGTAACAACGAGATTGACCTCATGAATTGTCTTAATGGATCTTATCAGAGATTCTTACGCAGAGGCTATCATGTTAACTCCCTCACCAACTCACTTAAAAGGGCTTTGTCTAATCAGACAGTGGTAATAACAGAGCAACCTACCATTGAAACACCAGAGGAGGTTACTGTTGAATCCGAGAAACCTACCATTCGTCTCATTACCACTTATAATAATCAAGAAAAGAAGATCAAACAAATTTGTAAGTCTAATTGGCCCATCTTGAAAACTGATATCATCCTAGGCCCATTGTTGGAAGATATGCCCAGCATAACTTTTCGTCGAGCACCCTCGATGAGGGATGCTCTAGTAAGAACTAGTCCTGAGACCGTTATAAAACCAAACTGGTTCTCAAACAAAACAGGTTTTCGAAAATGTAGCTTGTGCAGGGCTTGCAAGTTCGGTGTTAATACCTCCGAATTTGTTGAAGGCTTGACGGATGCTGTGATCAAAATTAATAATTTGTACACATGTAAAACTGACCATGCGGTCTATGTTTTAAAATGTACGTGCGAGTTGCAATACGTTGGCAGCACAAAGTTGCAAGTATACAACCGCATTTTACAGCATCTTCGTGCCATAGTAAACTCTGACCCCAACTACCCTGTGGCACGTCATTTCAAGTTGGTACACAACAATAACTTAAATGACTTACAATATTTTGTTATTGATGCAGTCCCTCCACACAAAAGAGGTGGAGACAGAGAAAAGAGACTAAGACAGTTGGAAAGCCAATACATTTTGAGGTTAAACAGTAAAATTCCGAATGGCCTCAACATGGGGGAAGATCTTAATAACTTTCTGTAAATATTTTATTCCATCATATGCATGATATTTTATATGGATTTTATACCTATTTATATGGTTTTAATCTATTATATTCATGTTGTGGATGGTCCAAGAATAAATGAATTGTTAATCTCTGTGATTTGATTATATATAATGGATTTATACATACAGTATTTATATTCTAACTGTGCTACTATGATTTTAATGGTTAGTCCGTTTTCTTGCTGCTTGAGGTCACCGGTCACTTTATTCCTTCACAGAAACATTGATGAACTTTGCCCCCCCAACTTATAAATGTACTGCCATATTTTGCACTTCTTTGCACTTTGCACTTGTTTACATCTTGCTTCAGGTTTCATCCTGTATATGTTATGTTATGTTATGTTATGTTATTTTTTTATTTAGTATAGCGCAACGGTTACTCAAAAAGAGAATCCCGGCGCTTTAGGTAAGGTGAAACTGGTTACAGAATAACACAACACAGATAAAAACAAATTAAAAGTCCACATAAGAAACAGGGCTACCGGCAAGCCTATTGAGAGAACAGCCAGGTTTTGAGGCCTTTCCTAAATTCAAGAAGACTGGTCGCCCCCCGCAAATGGAGCGGTAAAGAATTCCACATCTGTGGGGCCAAAAGACTGAAGGAGCGGCCACCTAGGCGAGCCCTCTTCACACGCGGAACAGCCGCAAGAAGTAAAGCTTCCGATCTCAACGCGCGGGTAGGGTGGTAGAAAGTGAGTCTCTTTCGAAGATGTTTGGCTCCCACCGCATGGAGAGCCTTATAGGCCAGGGTCAGCGCCTTAAAGGCAATCCGTTTGCGGATGGGTAGCCAGTGTAGCTTCACCAACAACCCGGAGGCGCTGGTGCGTCTACTTAGGCCAAAAATGGCCCTGGCCGCTGCGTTCTGTGCCACTTGAAGCCTCTGCAGCAAATACTCTGGTAGGCCCAGGTACAGACTGTTGGCATAATCCAGCCTGGAACCTATCAGGGCCTGCACCGTCAGCCTCTTGTGATCCTCGGACAAGAGAGGCAGAAACTTCCGCAACATTTTTAGCAAGCCAAAACACGTGCCAGTTACCCCCAGAATCTGGGCTTTCATCGTCAGCCCCTTGTCCATCTTAACCCCCAGGTTTTTAGCCATGGGAGAAGAGCCGGATGGAGGGAACATGTCGATGGGCCACCAGGCCTGCCAGCTGGGCTCCGAATCGCACCCGAAGAAGAGAACCTCCGATTTATCAGAATTGCACTTGAGGCTGTGCAGTTGGAACCATGCGAACACAGCCCCAAGGCAATTCTGGATCCTCTCCCCGTCAAAGTCAGCCCCCCTCTCACATGAGAAGAGGAGCTGAGTGTCGTCGGCATACGACACGATCCGGGCACCAAAAGACTCCGCCACCGCCGCCAAAGGGGTCATATAGATATTAAAAAGGGTCGGGCTCAAAATAGAGCCCTGAGGGACCCCAACTCCCAAAGGCGGCATTACAGCGGTGTCAGATGATGTCCAGATCGTTTGCCGGCGGCCGGCCAGGAAGGAAGAAAACCATTTGAGCACCGTCCCCCGCAGACCAATCTCAAAGAGTCTTGCGAGCAGGCCCTCATGGGGGACGGTGTCGAAGGCCGCCGACAGGTCCAACAACACCAGCATGACTTTGCCCCCGGAATCCAGCACCCCTTTGATGGTTTCCGAGACCTCAAGGAGCGCGGTCTCGGTGCTGCGATTTGAGCGGAAGCCTGACTGGGAGTCGTGCAAGATCTCATGAGACTCCAAAAAGTTGGTGAGCACCGACTGAACGTGCTTTTCCAAGATTTTTACAAAAGCCGGCAGCAGCGAAATAGGCCTGTAGTTAACAGGAGCTTTCGGATCAAGTCCCGGCTTTTTAAGCAACGGGATCACCATTGCCTGCTTCCAAGATGACGGCACCTCTCCCGAGCTCAACGAAAGGTTGAGAAGAGGGTGAGCCAACTGTATATACATTGCTCTCTCCCAAACTTTGGGATAATGTATTTTGCACTATTCTCATGCACTGAATCTGTATGTGGTTTAATCTCTTTTTACTGGTTTGATACTATGACCCCATATGTCAGTTTACATCGTTTAGTTATGATTGATATAGTTTTTACTGTGGTTGACTTTATTTGGGCACTTGCCCTTTATTTTTTCGATTGTCATTCCAATTTAAAACATATGTTTAATGTTTTGCATTTTACACGCAATTTTGTGTTTTAAAAATTGTATATTGGTTGACCATAGTTGATTATATAGGATATTTCTTCTATGTTGTTTGAATTATGGGAGGAGTCTCGTTATAACCAGTATTTAACCACGTGTATCTCTGGGTGTGTCATGTGATCAAGTCCGGGTTTCCCGGACGAAACGCGTCATGTTGCCGTCCCCATTGATGGAATAAAGCACTTCATTCACTTTTAAACTCCTCGTCTTGTGGTATGTACCTGGTCCATGTGCTGTTGCTGGCACCTCAGGATTGTGGATTCATATATATATATATATATATATATATATATACACTGGGGCAAAATGATTCTCTATGGTTTACCAAAAACTGATACCAATCAAAGAGTTTTGTAAATTGTATACTATATAAATAGCATTACAATTATGAGTATTGATTACAAAAGTACAGGAAGGAACTGTCATATAATTTGATTTGATTTGGAACCATACATCTGATGAAGATATGGATATAAGCCCACTAGGGCAAAATATCTCAGAGACATTTAATGAAAATTCAACATAAGGGCAAGTGAAGTAGCAAATATACAAAATATAAGCTATGCTAAACATTTCATCCTAGTGGAGAATAAAGCATGGAATATGTATATGCTAATGTTACTATTTAAGTCAAAAATCCCCAAAGAGTAATATGTAATTTAAAAACACTGTCAAGACTACACTCGGCACTATCATTAGTATCTTCACAATTTGTATTTACTTTTTCAGCTATGGTCTGTTGTTTATGTTTATGCACTGCAAAGTCACATGTCTGTTTAAAACCCTATCGTATACACAATAATGTCACTCGTGAGCAAGGGAGGTGAGCTCCTGAAACGCGTAGAGTTTACTGCCAGAAACCTGCAATAAAGCGTTTCTAGAAGATATAAGGTGTTCGTGTGTTTTTTGACGTGGAAAGTGTCAAAAAGTTCGACTTTATGTGAAGGCTCGCTGCCTACACGCGAACCGCCTTCGTCAAGAGGCTCGAGGGAGCGGAGCTTGGCGGCTGCCAAGCAACTGGAATTGGGACTTTGAATTCTGCTCGAGCCCCCGGCTTTGTTTACAAAAGGTTTCAGGAACCGCGGAGAGAAAATGCAGCCGATGCGAAATGCCGAAGGAGAGTGAAAGCGGCAACAAAGTAGCAAGAATACCGGCAACGCGGGTTCCCTAAAGAGATCTGTGAAGAACAGCTGACAGCCGGAGAGGGAGTGCATGCGCCGTGATCCAAAACGGAACGGAAGGCACAACGAAAGAAACGAAGCACCGATCAGTGCTAAAACACGCAGCAGGAACAATGGCATCAGGGAGAAGAGACAAACGGATACAGGATGCTAATGAAATATTCAAAAAATATAACGAAAACACGGTGATGTCAGTTTCCACCAAAGAAGCACAAGTAAGTGGAAAGTCTGAAAAAAGACTGCTGTGGGACAAACTGTGGAGAGCATTAAAAAGTGAGCAGAACAAGTGGTGGGAAGCCACTACATTACAAAAATATATTGATGTGTCACGAGTCCCACGTGGATTAAGAATCTTCATAATGCCAACCTTCCACAACCCAGATCCAGAGCTAATTAACAAGTGGGCTGAAAATAACCACCAGTGCTCAACAAACATGCTGAAAATGCTAGTGTGTTATGCCTCAAAAGACGTGGAGAGGCTAAGCAAGGAGATTGAGGATCTAAGCACTGAACTGAAAAACATATGCAGCGAGGATGAATTTAAAAAAGAGATGGAAAGAATGGAAATTAGCCTGGATAAAATTGAAAAGGATATTAAAATGAAGAAACAACGCAAATTTCAACGAGACTTAGTTGACTATCAGAAAGGTCAAATAATAACATTCGCCAAAAAATATGATAAAATAAGAGGAGAAATGCAAGCCAAGAGCGCCGCGAACTCGGCAATGCAATCAAAAGAAAGTGGATTGCTAGTCAACGACGAAACATCAACAGAAGGAAGTCTAATGAGTGGAAGTGATGCATCCAGCGTACAAGGTTTTTTAGGAGAAAAAAACGATGTTTTTACGGAGTTCAATATGGTCATGAAGGGAAGAGGAGGAAACAACGGCCAATCCTTTCAAAGTCGAGGAAGAGGAAACAGAGGAGGCAGAAACAAGAATACCTCAGCTATGGGAGATCTAGGAAGCCCAGTGGGACGAAGAACAAGGGGCCAACTGAAGGCGAAATAATGGAGAGACAGACCGTCGTGAATCTCTCGAAGAGGAATCTCACCAACTATGAGGTAGAACTTTTATCTTTGGGGTTACGTTTTTGTCCATCTACAACCTTTAACTTTACACAAAGCCGAATAGACCTATTTTTCTTTACGAGAAAACTTAGAATTAGAAAGTGGTTTGCCTGCAAAGTCACAGATAAATCTATAGCACCTAGAGAAGAAGCCAGTAGCATAAGTATGGCGGAGGCAGAATTGGAACACTCACTAAGAATTCTAGCTGAGGAAGTGGAGGACACAAGTTGCCCTTACGAAAGATACAGATCTGAAAGCATAGCCTTAGATATGAGTGCCAATAGTGGCTTTAAGCCAAAGTCAACTTTCCTCCCCCAACTAAAGAATGATGCCATAGATGTGTTTGAGCGGGGCATGTGCAAAGAACTACAACATATTTCTAATAAAAAATTAAAATGCTGGAGCAACATAAATAACCAACAGCGGAAAGCCTTGCTTAGTTTGAAAAATGACCCCAACATAGTGATAAAAAAATCAGACAAGGGGGGCAATGTAGTAGTGCAGGCCAAAATTGACTACATTAAAGAAGGATTACGGCAGCTTTCAGATGAGACTAAATATTGCAGAAGTAACCGCATGGAATATGAGACATCAATCAGGTTATTCCATAGTTTACTCCAAGAGTGGAAAGGGAAAGGACTGATAGAGACAGAAGAGTTCAAATTCCTTGAATGCAAGTCCCCTAGACTACCAGCCTTATATCTTCTACCGAAGATCCATAAGGACAGAAATAACCCACCAGGGAGGCCAATAGTCTCATCAATAGGAAGCTGCCTTGAACATGCCTCACAATACGTAGATTTCTTTCTACAGAGTTGGGTACAGAGTCTGCCATCCTTTGTTAAGGATTCAGGGGCTTTTCTTAAGCTCATGGAGACACTGAAATGGGAAGAGAACTACACATTGTTATCACTTGATGTAGTGGGGCTATACACCTGTATCCCACACACACTGGGGCTTTCGGCGTGCAAACATTTCCTATCCAGAAGATCAATCTCTTATCTCTGCCACACACAAATGCTTCTAAAAATAATGGAACTGTGTCTGACTCAAAACTACTTCCTCTTTGATTCTAAAATCTATAGACAAATCCTGGGGACTTCCATGGGGACTTGTTTCGCGCCGAGCTTTGCGGGTCTCTTCATGGGGTACTGGGAAGAAGAAGTGGTATACAGGTCATCGGTGTATAAGAAGAGTGTCATCAAATGGGTCAGATACATCGATGACATTTTCGTGGTTTGGTCAGGCTCAGAGACAGAAGCAAAAAACTTTGTGAAGGAACTTAAATCCAATGATTTCAATTTAAAATTCACCAGCCAATGGGCAGAGAAAAGTCTAGATTTCCTTGATTTAAGATTAAAGGTGGAAAACAACAGACTAGAAAGCTCCTTGTACAGAAAAACAACAGCAGGAAATAGTCTGCTACATGCACGCAGTTGCCATCAGAGCTCATTAATACAGAGCATTCCAATAGGAGAATTATTAAGAGCAAAAAGAGACTGCAGCACACTTGCAAGCTTTAAGGAAGAAGAAAACACAATGATTGAAAGATTCAGAGCAAGAGGATACACTGAAAAAACCATCAACAGGGCCAAAGGTCTCGTGGAGGAAAGAAGCAGAGAAAGTTTACTAAGGGAAAATGACAAGGATAAAACATTGGATGATAATGTAAATCCAAAAACGCGCTTCATCACGTCATACAGCAGCCAAGCGTTTATGATTAAACGAGGCCTAAAGAAATTTTGGCCTGTATTACAAACAGACCCTGAAATTATGTAGTGCTGTAATTCCAGTAAAGGAAAAACCAATGGGGATACAAGGATTTTTTCCTTGCAGAAACTGCAAAGCATGCAAGCATAGTAAAAACTGTAAAGAAGTTAAACTCTCACCACACACAGAACCCTTTGTGATACAAGATCATACATCATGCAACACGGAGTTTGCAGTTTATGCTTTGTTCTGCCCTTGTGATAAGGCCTATATCGGCAGCACGATACACAAAGTCAAAATCAGGATTTTGGAGCACTTAAGGGCCATAAAGAACTGTGATAAAGCTTACCCCATCGCAAGGCATTTTCAAACAGAACATAACCAGAATACAAACTTATTGAGATTCTGTGTGTTAGACATGATCAAACATGATGACAGAGGGGGAAATAAGATCCAAAAACTACGGAGACTAGAATCCAGACTGATTATCAAATACCAAACAACAGTACCGATTGGACATAATTGCGATGAGGAACTGGAAACTCATCTAGGCTAATAAAACGATGATATTGCAACTTAAGTCCAGGACTAATGACTGCCAACTCAATCTTTTAATAATATGAGACATTGGGGGTGTGAGAAGTTGTTCTGTAATGAAAACGAAGATGATATTTTGATAGTTAGGAGCTAATGGTGATATGACCTAGTCTGGCTTTAAGTAATATTATGTTGTGTCACTTTGAATATGCGATCCCAGTGTTTGACCCATTCCGGTCTATAGGACTGAAAAAATGAGTTCTGTTTGTCTCAGACAAGTATAATAACCATTTTTTGGTTTTTTAATTCACAGGGTATAAGTTGGAATATATGTGTGGTTAATATAATTTTTGTCTATGTATTTTCATAGATACTAATGAATAATGGAATAGGAATGAATTGAAGTACATGTCAGCCGAGTAATAAGAGGACGAAAGGAGTGAAAATGGGGACTTGAAATTGACTACGTGGAAATGATAATGTGTTGCCCGGAAGGACAAAATGTATGCCCACTGGGGCAAAATGATTCTCTATGGTTTACCAAAAACTGATACCAATCAAAGAGTTTTGTAAATTGTATACTATATAAATAGCATTACAATTATGAGTATTGATTACAAAAGTACAGGAAGGAACTGTCATATAATTTGATTTGATTTGGAACCATACATCTGATGAAGATATGGATATAAGCCCACTAGGGCAAAATATCTCAGAGACATTTAATGAAAATTCAACATAAGGGCAAGTGAAGTAGCAAATATACAAAATATAAGCTATGCTAAACATTTCATCCTAGTGGAGAATAAAGCATGGAATATGTATATGCTAATGTTACTATTTAAGTCAAAAAGCCCCAAAGAGTAATATGTAATTTAAAAACACTGTCAAGACTACACTCGGCACTATCATTAGTATCTTCACAATTTTTATTTACTTTTTCAGCTATGGTCTGTTGTTTATGTTTATGCACTGCAAAGTCACATGTCTGTTTAAAACCCTATCGTATACACAATAATGTCACTCGTGAGCAAGGGAGGTGAGCTCCTGAAACGCGTAGAGTTTACTGCCAGAAACCTGCAATAAAGCGTTTCTAGAAGATATAAGGTGTTCGTGTGTTTTTTGACGTGGAAAGTGTCAAAAAGTTCGACTTTATATATATATATATATATTACCTACTGGCGGTTGCCAGTAGGTATATATAGTTAGGATTTTTTTTAATAGGGATTTCTGAAAATTCTATGTTGAATAACTTTGGTGTTGATGGACGGAATTGGCTGAAATTTTCAGGAAAATGGCACATTTTGTTTCTGAGCGTCCCCTAAAAGTTTGGGGGGGTTTCGTCAAGCGAGGGCCGAGAAAAAAGGGGGGTCCCAAAAGGTGTTTTTAACATTGAGTTTTCCATAGGGCGGTTGGACTCACTTTTAGCCCGAACGGCTGAATGGATTTCCACCAAACTTGGCAAAATTGTAGGGACTGGTACCCCGATGTGCCTTTGCTATGTCTCAAGATATATGCTCCAGTGGTTTTTCCAAAAATTTACTTTAAAAAATATATATTGGGCTACATATATGTTAGAGCCCAAATGTAGCCCAATGTAGCCCAAAGATGGCCACCAGAGACAAAAAAAAACAAATGTAGCCCAAATATCAGCCAGATGTAGCCCAACTATAGCCCAATGACAGAATGTCCCAGATTGTCCTAAAGAACAACTAGAGCGCTAACAGTCTTACTTATGACAAAAGTATGGCACACCTGAAGTCATCTTGATTGGAATAAAGTGTTAACACTTAAAACATTTAATTTGCAAAGGAACAAAATGAGGGGGTTCATTTTGCCATAGAAATCATGATTATTGCTGAAGAAAGAAAAATCAGGGCACATTTTGAGTGACTTCTCAAATCCTCTTATATTTCATTAAAAAAATTCTGATATGCAGTCTCCCAAGATGGCCACCAGAGACAAAAGAGCCCAAATGTAGCCCAAATATTAGCCAGATGTAGCCCAACTATAGCCCAATGACAGAATGTCCCTGAGTGTTCTAAAGAACAACTAGAACGCTAACAGTCTTACTTATGACAAAAGTATGGCACACCTGAAGACATCTTGATTGGAATAAAGTGGTAACACTTAATACATTTAATTTGAAAAGGAACAAAATGAGGGGTTTCATTTTGCCATAGAAACTATATATATATATATATATATATATATATATATATATATATATATATATATATATATATATTCACTGAAAAAACCATAGGTTATAGACCATATATAGTTAGGAATTAGCATTTACAAAACCTTATTTTACTCACACAAAACCATTTAAATTCGCATATATAGTTAGTTGCACTAACTATATATCGCGCACCCGCAATCCACTGCTGATGATGTCACATATTACATCATTCATGACATGGTCAGTGACATCACGGATGACATCACTGATGACAACATCCAGTGACTGTATGTTTCTGTAAAGTTAAAATATGTCTTACATATTGAAGAATGAGTGGATGTATAAGTGTCTGGATGAAGGATTTAGTAGGTGCATGACTGACTGTATGAGTGAGTGATTAAATGTGTCTCACTGAGTGCATGGGTTAGTGACTAAACTGTCTTAATTTGTGCATCATTATGTCTGTTGTTCTGTAAACTGCTGCATGTGTTGATCAGTAGCTTTACGAGTAACTATATGGGTTATTGATTGGTTGCCCAAGTATTTGTATAGGAGACTGAGTGTGTGTGTGGGTGGCTGGGAGGTGTATGACTCTGTGCATAGATGTGTGAGCAGTTGATTCACTAGATGTATGGGTTCAAAAGTGCATGTGGAAACAGCTGTATGGGCGGTTGACTGTGTGCATGAGTGTATTGGTGAGTGAATGGATATCTCAGTCCTACATGTCAAAGTAAGTACATATGTAAAACACAGTACATGTGAGAGTTGACATATATAAATAACTGTGCATAAGAGCCAGTGAATGTGTGAGTGGCTGTATGGATCATTGTGAACTTGTATCAGGGATTGTATAAGAGAGTAAATATGTGTTAGTATATGTTTGAATAAGTAAGGTGTGTATAACTGTATAGTTGAGGAAATGGAGGTGTGATTGATTCTTTGCATGACTGACTAGGTGTGTGAGTAACTCCATGGATGAGTGACAGTCTGTGAGTGTCTGTTTACACTGATTGCATCTAAGGTTATATTAGAGTCTGAAGAGGTTCATCGTATTATCACATGAATGATATCATCACTGATGTGATCAGTAATGTCAAATGAGATGTCATCAGTGATGTCATTTGAGATGTCATCAGTGATGTCATTTGAGATGTCATCAGTGATGTCATCAGTGATGTCATTTGAGATGTCATCAGTGATGTCATCAGTGATGTCACTGACCATGTCATGAATGATGTAATATGTGACATCATCAGCAGTGGATTGCGGGTGCGCGATATATAGTTAGTGCAACTAACTATATATGCGAATTTCAAACGCAGGGAGGAGGATGCGGGCCACATGTTTGTGGAAAACCCAGAGGGTTCAGTAACATCTACATCTACCACTGGGGGTGCCGTAGGAGGTGCCGACAGCCCCAACATCAAGGAAACATTTTGCAAATTGGAACGACTAATGAAACGAGAACAGTCTAAGTGGTGGGAGCATACTTCCCTTTCTAAATATCTCGAAGTCAAGCGCGTCCCGCGGGGTTTGAGAAGTACTCTAGCCCCGAGCTATGAGAACCCGGACCCGGTGATGTTAGCCGAATGGGCAGATACAAATTTGGAATATTCCTCACGTCTAATGGCAATATTGGCAAAATACGCTGACAGCGATAGAAAGAAATTAGAGATGGAAATTGAAGCAGTTGAGGCGGAACTAACAGCAATGGGTGTAACAGAACAAACCACGAAATTACGAGAGGAAATGATGATAAGGCTTGCGAAGGAAGAGGAAATAATTAAAAAAAGAAAAGCCTTCAAGTTTGAAAGAGACAGGCTGGACTACCTTCATGGCCAAATTTTCACCTTTGCTCGCCGTTTTGACACTATAAAAGCACAAGTGGGTAAAAACAACCCAAAGACAAGGCAAGAAGCAACAGCATCAGCCTCGTCCACAGATTTAAGTTCAGCGGCAGAGAGTGATTCTGATAATGAGCAAAGGAGGAGAAAAAACTTACAAGAGGGGTTTACCAAATTATCGCCGGCACAAGAGGTAAATTGCCTCTGCGAGAGCCGTCGAGACACTTTGAGATCCAAATCGAAGGTAAACCCCCAACAAAACGCCAGAGGGCCAACTTCAAACGCCTCCAACGCCGGAAATGCAACGAGAGGAAATACGGCTAGAGGAAAGAGGGGCAATCGGGGAAAGGGGGGAAATTGGAACAGATTTCAAGCCCAACCATCGACTTCGGTACAACAATTGTAAATTTAACAGACATTATCCTGAGCGACAAGGAGAAACAAATCCTAAGCTTGGGTTTGTCTTATTGCCCCCCCAGCAACATGAATTATGCTAACCTTAGAATGGATAGCTTCCGCTTCATCAGAAAACTCAAACTGAGCAAGTATCACCGTACGCATCCGTACAAAGAACGTGATACCTTGGTGGCAGCCAGCCCCACACTACGCCCAGTTGGAGCGGACACAACATTCAATGAGTTATGGAGTTTGCAACAGGAGGGGCTTTCTGACACACAATCTCAGCAAACGGACAGAGATATGAATGGCATTCCAACATCTACGCCGTTCAAAAAGAAATCCACATTTTTTCCAATTATGACCCACGATAACATAGATCTTTACCAAGACTTTATCATCAAAGATTTGACGAAACTGTACACAGCCACAAATAAAAAACACGCTGTTTTGAGCAGACAAAATCAACGCTACAACAGCCTAATAAAGAAACTCAAGGCCGACAAGAACATCATTGTGAAACAGGCGGACAAGGGGGGAAATATCGTCTTATGGCATCAAGACAATTATGTAAAAGAAGCAGAATCACAGCTCAATTACCTGGACTGCTATAAAAAGAGCAACCTAATTGTCATCAAGACCGCCTGGTCGGAGTTGAACTCTAAACTTGTGGCTTGGAAAAGTGCAGGCTTAATCTCCAACGACGAATTCAAATTCCTCAAAAAAGATTGTCCTGTGATACCAACATTATATTTATTGCCAAAGGTCCACAAAAATATATCCTCACCACCAGGTAGACCTATATTGTCGGCAATAAACAGCGCAACTGAAAATATTTCCAAGTACATAGACTTTTTTCTAAAGGAATGGGTATTAACATTACCATCTTATGTAAAAGACACCACGGACTTCATTTGCAAGCTTCTTGGTATGGAATGATGATTATATTTTAATGACTTTGGATGTCACTGCCTTATATACCTCCATAAGACATCGGGATGGGATTAAGGCAGTTGAATATTACCTGCCAAAACGATCGGATTTATGTTCTAACCATAACCGTATGATTTTGGATATGTTAAGACTCTGTTTAGAACAGAACTATTTCCTTTTTAATGGGCAGGTATACCAACAATTGAGGGGGTCGCTATGGGGGCCTGCTTCTCCCCAAGTTTTGCATGCCTACATATGGGGCTATGGGAGGAGCGGGTCCTTATGGGCACACATGGCGACATTATGAGCTCACATGCTGTATTGTATTTAAGATACATCGACAACCTCTTTTTTGTTTGGAAAGGTGTGAAATCTGAGGCAGAGCAATTTGTGGAACAATTGAATGTCAATTCATATAATCTGCAATTTACCTCTCACATAGATGAAACCTCTGTAAACTTTCTAGATGTCCAAATCTACATTGAAAATCATCAACTGGAAACCAGGTTACACAGGAAAGACACAGCAGGCAACACAGTGCTCCATGCCGCCAGTCAGCATCCTCGCCACTTAATCAATAGCATCCCCTACGGGGAGATGCTAAGAATGAGAAGGATCTGTAGCACGGATGCTGACTTCAAAATAGCACAACTAGAATGCAGGAAACGCTTTTTGGAAAGGGGCTACAATGAAAACATTCTTGAGGTAGCTATAAGAAAGACCAACTCTAGCACAAGAGAGACAGCTCTAATACCTAAGAGCAAAGAATCCACAGACAATCCAAATAGCCTGCATGTTAACTCTAGAGTTATAGTTCCCTTTTGCCGGCAACATGCCGAGATTAAAAAGATTTTTCTTAGAAATTGGAATTTGATAAGGGGAGATCCCATAATTGGCAGTGATGTCTCACCAAGACCTGAGATCACTTTCCGCAAATCCCCATCAATGGAAAATGCACTGGTGAGCAATACTCTAGAAACCACGATATCAGGGACATGGGAAGCCCTGAGTACCGGCTTCAGAAAATGTGCTTTCTGTAAAGCATGCAAATTTGGAGTAAATAAAACCCATTACACAAGCCCTTTTAGAGAACAGCCGATCCCCATCACGAAAAGACTGACGAGTAAGATGGAGTTTGTTGTTTATGTCCTGCAATGCCCATGTGGCCTGTGCTACGTGGGCAGTACTCGACCTGTGGCGCATAAACACATTCTCCAGCACATTAGAGCTATAGTCAGTAAGGACCAATCATACCCGGTGGCTCGCCACTTTGAGGTGATGCATAATAGTGACCCTAGTGGTCTACAGTATTACCTAGTGGATATGGTCATGCCTCTCAAACGGGGGGGTGATAGAGAGGGTAAACTTCGTCTCCTTGAGACACGATACATTCTAGAAATGAATAGCAAGAGTCCAACTGGACTGAATGATCGAGAGGACTTATATACCTGTCTCAAGGATCTGTAAGCCCCAATGTCCATCATTAAGATTCCATCTTTCTGTACACATGCCACCGCAATTTAGTCGAATTTCCTTCTTTGTTTGTAAGCTTCAGGGCTACAGGACCGCACTCAGTCACTCTCAATTGGAGGATGTTTTTCACTTAATTTCAGTAACTGTATGAGATGTATCTCATTACAACTAAACATTATCAACTATTAAGTGGAATCAACCTCTTCTGTTCCCTATAACTTCCTCCTCTTTCTCTGTGAAACATTAATTTTCTTTCTTTGTAACATTCTGTAATTATTAGGCAACACGGGCACTTTATATTATGTTTTTTTTATATTTTCTAATTCACAGCTGCCTGCAAGGGTCTTACATATCAACAAGTTTTTAGTGCTTATCTTGACATTTTGTAAATCACAACGGTATTGGGTTTTCTTGTGTTGTCCCTCTTATCCAACATCAATTATAATACTTGAAAGATTCATAAGTCTAAGTCAAACATGAATGTACATGCACTCAGTGTTTCTTAAATGAGATGTATACATGACTGGACCTAATGTGTACATATGTAAATATTGATTCAGTGTATATAGATAGATGGATTGGAAAAATATATATTTTTGTATATAAAATTGTATATATGTAATATAATATTTATATATATATATATATTTTTGATAGCTTTTTTTGTAAAGTGGTTATAATGAATAATTTTGGATATTGAGTGTTTCGATTGGCGAATTCAATTATGTAGAAATATTATGAAATGCACCTTACACCGTTGAATATTAATGTATTGGAATTGAATACGTTGGGCACTTGCCCTCAATTTTATACTGTTCCATCTAATCTTTTACTATTTCCGCTTCCTGCACTAGTCTTGCGGTATTTGAAAGAGTATTTGATGCACATGTCACTTTAAGCGCAATGCCGCACACACTATTTTGAATATTTAAGACCCTTGTTTGTTTCAACTAACGTCATGTGATCAAGCCTCGTTTGGGAGGTGAAACGCGTTATGGCGGATGGCTGGTGTGATTAATAAATAAATCACCGAAAAATTGGCACGAAATCTGGGCTCACTCTCGTTATTCTTGGAAATCTGTGGAAGAATGGCGTTTTCATAATATATATATATATATATATATTTTCACTGAAAAAACCATAGGTTATAGACCATATATAGTTAGGAATTAGCATTTACAAAACCTTGAAAATTCACTGAAAAAAACATAGTTATAGACCATATATAGTTAGGAATTAGCATTTAAAAAACCTTATTTTACTCACACAAAACCATTTAAATTCGCATATATAGTTAGTTGCACTAACTATATATCGCGCACCCGCAATCCACTGCTGATGATGTCACATATTACATCATTCATGACATGGTCAGTGACATCTCAAATGACATCACTGATGACAACATCCAGTGACTGTATGTTTCTGTAAAGTTAAAATATGTCTTACATTTTGAAGAATGAGTGGATGTATAAGTGTCTGGATGAAGGATTTAGTAGTTGCATGACTGACTGTATGAGTGAGTGATTAAATGTGTCTCACTGAGTGCATGGGTTAGTGACTAAACTGTCTTAATTTGTGCATCATTATGTCTGTTGTTCTGTAAACTGCTGCTTGTGTTGATCAGTAGCTTTATGAGTAACTATATGGGTTATTGATTGGTTGCCCAAGTATTTGTATATATGATACCTGGGTGCCATGCGAGCGGCCACGCCCACAGGGCAGGTGTCTTGATGGAGTACAAAAGGAGCCACATAAATCATCATTGCAAGCCAGCAGCACAAGCCTTTGAAAAAGTGTGACGTACGAAACGCGTCAGGCTGCACATTTTATGGCTGAATACATCCTGTTTCTCTCATGCTGCAAGCTTCCATTAAATTGATTAGCAAATGATCTTTGTGTGGGCACTTCCGTTTGTGGGCAACCTTTTTTGTGGATATTGTAATGGCTAGCATAAGCCGTGGAAGGAGCCCCAATAAGTCAGACCCGAGAGAAAGCCAACCGGTGAAACCAAAGAACGGGACTGGAGCTGTAATTGGAAGCGCAAATAAGTTTTGTGGAGTACAACGAGGTGACACAGCTACCCACTTGGATGTTCATGATTTTGTATTTTGGTTGGAAAGCACGATAACTCACTGGAGTAAGACTATGGCACTACCGATACCAGGGTGCCATGAAAGCGGCCACAGCCACAGGGCGGGTGTCTTGATCGAGTACAAAAGGTGCGACATAAATCATCGTTGCAAGCCAGCAGCACAAGCCTTTGAAAAAGTGAGACGGCACAAAACGCATCAGGCTGGATATTTTATGGCTGAATGCATCCTGTTTCTCGCAAGCTTCCATTAAAACGATTAGCAAATTATTCCTGTGTGGGCACTTCTGTTTGTGGGTAACCTTTTTTGGTGGATATATATATCCAGCCTCTCTAGGACGGCGATGAAATACAATCAAGAATTTGTGGTTTCTTTTGTATATTGATTTAAAGTGTCCCCCACTTGGGAATTATGTCTTCTTAAATACTAACTTCACATTGTTTACCCACTTGGGTTTTATCTATGAGATGACTATTTTTCTCACTTGAGCGTTCAAACGTTATGCGTAAAGCACGAAAACTCTTGAGGTTTAAGTTACATATTGGTTACACTCTGTGTTTACGCTTACTAAGAAATGATATTTGAAGGCTCATAGATGTGTAGCACCTACTGTCACTTTAAGTGATAGCTTTATTGCTCAATGAGAAGACAGACGAAAGTATCAATGTTAAACACGATAATGTGAAATATACAAAAACAATGTTTTTTGTATCAACATAAATATGATTCTTCATGTTTGTATTTACATATTATTTTTATATATTGTTTAATTTGTGTTTACATGTAAACAAGCTAGTCTGTTTTCACTCACTCCGGTGAAAGGGCGTCACGAGTATGTGTTTTTTATAAAATTGAAAGCAACGCGGGATCAGGCACTCGTTGAAGTTAAAGTTGAAGTTGAAGTTAAAAGTTCTTGATAGAGCGCACTGTGACCTAGCGGCTTCCTGGCACTGAAGTAGAAAGCTGAGAGGAGTGGAATTCTACTGAGAGAAAATCAGCAGGAGTACGCTTGAGAAAATAGGAAGGTCTTAAGGGCCTTGCGGAATTGTAGGTAGACTGGAATTGATCTGATGGACAGTGGGAGACTGTTCCAAAAACAAGGGGCTAGTACAGAGAATCGAGTGCCTCCAGTCTTGGATCTGCGGAAGCGCGGAACACTGAGAAGGGCTTGATTGGAGGAGCGGAGGTTACGGTTGGGAGTGTAGGGGCTGATGAGGGAATTAATGAAAGCCGTGGAAGTGCGGGCACGAGCCATGAAGGCCAGACAACCCATCTTGAAAAGGGCTCTCTGGCGGATGGGGAGCCAGTGAAGGGATTTCAAAACAGGAGTGATGTGGAGGGAGTTGGGAAGGTGAAGGATAAGACGGGCGGCCTGATTCTGAATAGCCTGAAGGCGGCGTAGTTCGTAGGCTGGAATGCCCACGTAGAGGCTATTCCCGTAATCGAGACAAGAAAGAATCATTGCCAAAATGATAAGTTTGAGAGCATCAGAGGAAAAGAAACGGGACACTTTCCGAATGATCCGGAGGGAAAGGAAACAAGAGGACACAACTGAACTGATCTGGGCGTGCATGGAGAGGTCCCGACTGACTTTAATGCCAAAGGTCTTAGCAGAGGCCACTGATATGGGTGGAGGGCCAAAAGGCAGCAGACCAAAGGGAGGTGGTAGGGCCAGTCAGGACCAGCTCCGTCTTGTCCAGATTGAGTTTGAGTTGGTTGTAGTTCATCCACTCAGAAATGAAAGCTAGAGTAGAATGGAATTTAGGTAGGGAGTCTAAAGGAGAGGAAAGATCAAATACTAACTGGAGGTCGTCCGCATAATTATACACGGAGACCCCCATGTCAAGAAGAGAGAGAATGAGGGGGTGAATGTAAAGATTGAAGAGGAGGGGGGGACAAGGAGGAGCCTTGGGGGACCCCGCAAGGGACCAAGCGGGAGGGGGCAGTAAAACCAGAAAGATGGACCGCCTGAGTCCGTTCTGTAAGAAAAGAGGCGAGCCAAGAGAGGGCAGTGCCCCGAACGCCCGCTGCGCAGACACGGTCGAGAAGAATGGAGTGGTCAACCGTGTCAAACGGAGTGGACAGATCGAGGAGCACCAAGGCTTGGGGTAGATTTGAGTCAGCCTTGCTCTTTAGTTCGTCTAGAACGGACAGGACCACTGACTCAGTGGAGTGGGCCGGGCGGAATCCCGCTTGGTGTGAGGCCAAAAGATGGTTTTCTTCGATGAAGGTGGAGAGGCATGTAGTGATATAGCTCTCTAAGATCTTCCCGAGGTACGGAAGAAGGGAGATGGGTCTGAAGTTGGATGGAATGGAGGGGTCTAAGGCGGGCTTTTTTAGGATAGGGAAGACTATGGCCGATTTGAAAGATTTCGGTACTAGGCCAGAGGAAATAGAAGCATTAAGAAGGGAAAGGGGGGGTCGGGGCAGTGAGTGAAGAGCTCTCTCAGAATGCGGGCTGGAACACAGTCAGCCGGGGAGCCTGACTTAACTTTCCGGAGAAGCTCGAGGAAGGAATCCAGAGAGATGTGGGGGAACTGGTAAAGGAAGGAAGAAGGTGGGGGGAGAGCGGGGGAAGGAGGTAGCGCTGATATTGAAGGGATGTTGGATTTGATTTTTGCAATCTTCTCTAGGACAAAATCGTTCAAGGATGAACAAAGAGTTTGGGAGGGGATGAGGTTAGGGTTGGCCCTATCGGAAGCAACTAGATTGCGAATTATGGAGAAGATCTCCTTGGGTTTGTTGGCTGATGAGGTGATTCTCTCCGAGAAATGAGTGGTTTTAGCTGAGACGATGGCCCTCTTGTAGCTAGCTAGAAGAGACTTATATTTAGCTCGCAGGAGAGGGCAGTAGTTGCGCCTCCAATGGCGTTCAGAGCGCTTAAGGTCCAGTTTAAGCGATTTCAATTCGTTAGTAAACCACTTTTGGGCGTCATGGGGGCGACAAGCCTTAACTTTCTTGAGGGGGGCAACCAGGTCACAAGAAGAAGACAACCAATGAATCACAGCGCCTACTTGAAGATCAAGGCAAAGGTTGAGAAGATCGGGAGGGGAAGAAGCAAGAGAGGCACCGAGAGAGTTGAGATCAACCCAGTTCCAATTGCGGGCCGAGATGTTCTTGGGTAAGAGGAGTTTCTCTGGAGCTTCAAGCTCGATAGAGAAAGAAATCAGGAAGTGGTCGGACCAGGTGCATGGGAGGACAGTGGGGGAGAGGATGATACAGCTAGCCGACCAAATTTGGTTTAATATATGGCCCTGGACGTGAGTGGGGGAGTGAACGTGGGGGCGGAAGTTAAGGCACTGAAGAGTAGCCGAGAAGTCCTTGGAGAACTGGTCTTCCCTGGGGTCGTCCGGCCAATAGTTAGTCTCCCAAAAGGAGCACAGATCAGTTGTTGACCACAAGCGTAGCCAAGAGTTCCTGTAAAGCAGGTACAAAAGAAGGCATGTTCTGTGGGGGTCGGTACATAAGGACTATTGGGAGGGGGGCCAGAAGATTAACTGAGCGGGCAACAAAAAAATCAACACCAAGTATGGGAGGGTGGGGAAGAGGCTGGAACTGAAAAATGGAGCGAGTTATCATCGCCACCCCCCACCGGCTTTACCGGTTGGGCGGTCCGCCCGAAGGGCGTAGTAAGAGTCGGGGAGAGTGGACAGTAGGTCAGGAAGGGAATAGGCCGAGAACCAAGTTTCTGTAAGAAACAGAAAATCAGGGGCCTCGGTGTCCAGTAAGTTGAAGAGCTTGAGCTGGTGCTTACCGGCCGATCTGGTGTTTAGCAGGTAGGCAGAGGCCATAGTGGGGGGCGAGAGGGGGGAAGGGGCAGGAGGGGGAGGAGGGTGTGACCGGGGAGTGAGCGGCGTGGAACAGGACGAGAAGGGTGAAGGGACAGCGATGCCCAGGGAGATGGTGCACTGAAGCAGGGAGATGGCGATGGACTGAGCTTTATCAAATGAAAGTAACTGAGCTGAGGTATAAGTTAGAGCAGGGGCAGGGTGCGTGGCCCCTGGTCCCAGCCGGTTGCAGACGGGCTTAACTTTGGCGCGTCTTCGGCGCGCCCACTGCGCTCCTCCGTTGCGCGCACGAGGAATGCACATTTTTATGGGGTGGGGGCGTGGCCTCCCGAAAGTGGGCGTGGCCTGTGATCTCGTGGGCAATGGCGACGAAAGGTTTTCAATCCCGCAGCAGCGCTAAGATCCACTGCGGGGGGTAGCAAACACAAAGAATTCTGGGGTGAAGTGCCCGAATACAAAGAAGCAGGGTGAGTGAACACAGTTAAAATACAATTTTGCAGTTTTTTAAAGTAGTAGTTACGAACGTTATCTCCCGGCTTCCGCCTCGGGAGCAAAGTACTTCTACTGCGCACTAGAAGTCAGCGCGACTTATGTAGATGCCAGGACCAGGGGGCGTGGCCTCCCGAAAGTGGGCGTGGCCTGTGGTCTCGTGGGCAATGGCGGCAAAAAGGTTTTCAATCCCGCAGCAGCGCTAAGATCCGCTGCGCCGGGGTAGCAAACACAAAGAATTCTGGGGTGAAGTGCCCGAATACAAAGAAGCAGGGTGAGTGGCCACAGTTAAAATACAATTTTGCAGTTTTTAAAAGTAGTAGTCACGAGCGTTATCTCCCGGCTTCCGCCTCAGGAGCAAAGTACTTCTACCGCGCACTAGAAGTCAGCGCGACTTATGTAGATGCCAGGACCAGGGGTCGGGGCCTCCCGAAAGTGGGCGTGGCCTGTGTTCTCGTGGGTAATGGCGGCGAAAGGTTTTCAATCCCGCAGCAGCGCTAAGATCCGCTGCGCGGGGGTAGCAAACACAAAGAATTCTGGGGTGAAGTGCCCGAATACAAAGAAGCAGGGTGAGTGAACACAGTTAAAATACAATTTTGCAGTTTTTAAAAGTAGTATTCACGAGCGTTATCTCCCGGCTTCCGCCTCAGGAGCAAAGTACTTCTACCACTCGTGAACAAGGGAGTGATCCTGAAACGCGTTGAGTATTTTTCTTGCCTAACCTAGTGCTTGAAATAAAATATTGGTTTGCTGCACTAAAACTTGTGAAGTGTCCGTGACTGCTGTTTTTCACGAAAGGAGAACCGCCGTGGAGTATATATATATGCTGGGTCTCTCTTAAATAAATAACATCTTTGCCCAAAGATAAACTACGGAGGTCTGTGTCTCTTTCCTCGCCTGCCGCAGTGTGTGGAATCAGGAAGTGGTTCGAGTTTCCAGGATATATATTTATATATATATATATATATATATATATATATATATATATATATATATATATATATATATATATATATATATATATATATATATATATATATATATATATATATATATATAAAAAATAAAAACATCAAGACCATATGTATTTCCAACTAATGAAAAAATTGACCAATAACAAGGTAGTCATAATCCGCAATGGTGACAAAGGAGGAAATATAGTGCTATGGCCGCATGACGAATATATGAAGGAGGCAATGAACCAATTAAATGATAGACAATGTTATTCACGAACAGATGTTGGCAAACTGAAAGAAATGTATCAAGCCTACTATAAAAAACTATCAAGTTGGCGCAACAAAAAACTCTTAAGTGAGAATGAGTACAAGTACTTAAAAAACGATAACCCTACTGTACCCACAATATATTTTATACCCAAAACACATAAGGACAGCAAGAAACCACCAGGGCGTCCTATTATCAGTGCCAGGAACAGCATCCTAGAAAAAAAATCAGTTTATGTGGATTTTTTCCTCCAAGACTATGTAAAATCGTTAGCATCCTATGTTAGGGATACAAGTGACTTTCTAAACAAAGTAAAGAACTTTCAGTGGAACTCTGAATACATTATGATGGCAATAGATGTATCATCACTATATACCAGCATAAAACATGATGACGGCATCCAAGCTGTGGAATATTTCCTCAAAGAGAGAGAACCTATTTTTCAACAACACATGAGATGCTTGTGGCAATGATAACATTTTGCTTACATAACAACATATTCATGTTTAATCATCTTTTGTACTGTCAAATACAGGGAGTAGCCATGGGGGCCAGCTTCTCCCCAAGCTATTCATGCCTACATATGGGCAAATGGGAGAGGCTGGTCCTTGGAGGTATACATGGTAATACAATGTCAACTAAAGTTAAAGTTTGGTTAAGATTTATAGACGATTTGTTTGTAATCTGGCATGGAACAAGTGGGGAAGCTGAAAATTGAATAACAATGATCTCAATTTGAGATTTACTGCAGACATAAGTAATTCAAGGGTGAGTTTCCTAGATACAGAAGTGAATGTAGACAACAACACTTTACAAACAACATTACACCGTAAAAAAACTGCTGGAAACTCCCTGGTACATGCCTCAAGTTCACACCCATACCACCTAGTGAACAGCATTCCCCATGGGGAAATGCTCAGGATAAAGAGGCTATGCAGCACACACGAGGAATTACAACAAGCCCAAAAACAGAATAAACAACGGTTCCTAGCCAGAGGTTATTCCAAACAAACTATAGACAGGGCCATTGCCAAAACAATGACAGTAAATAGGGAAACTCTATTGGTCAGTAAAAAAGATAAAGAACAACAGGTAAGCCAGGCAAACGAGGAGGAGAAAAATTTTCGTTTGATCATAGGATACAGCAAACAGCACAAGGCTATACAGAAAATCATTCAGGATGAATGGCCTATACTGTTAAGTGACCCAATATTAGGACCCCTGCTCCCGCAGAGGGCGTCCATTACATATAGTAGAGGTCCCTCAATGAGAGATTGCTTAGTTGTATCAGATCCAGAAATCATTGGCAAACCAGTTTGGTACCAGAACTTGAAAGGATTAAAAAAAGTCCCACTTGCAAAGCGTGTACACATGGTACGAACACAAAAACATATCTCAGTCCCTTCAAGACTAAACCATATATGATAAATAAAATGTTAAATTGCAAGACAGAATTCTCTGTATATGTGCTAACTTGCCCATGTGGGTTAAACTATGTGGGTTCAACCAAACTACAAGCACATGTTCGAATACTTCAGCACCTTCGAGTCATAACAAACACAGATAATACCTACCCGGTGGCTCGACATTTTAAGACATTTCACGGGTCAAACAATAAAGGTTTGACTTATTACCGTATAGATGCAATCCCCCCTAACAGACGAGGAGGTGATCGTGAGAATAAATTAAGGAAGCTGGAGACTAGATACATTTTATTGTTAGATTCAAAATATCCGAATGGATTGAACCTAACAGAAGACTTATATACGTGTCTGGCTTAGATACACATGAAGAGAGTAGGTTCTGAGATAGTGAGAAGACAACCAGTCAGCATTTTTATAAAGATACTATTTGATATCCAGTACAAAACGCATAATTTAAGCCACCAGATATGAATGAGGAGTAACAAGGTGTTTTATGTTGTAAATAATGTATATATGTATTTCATGATTAATTGGAGTACAAATGATTTTAATATTTGTAGATATCTTAAAATGTTTTTTTAAAATATTATTTATAGATCTGATCAAATATAATTATCTGGTATTTAAGGGATACAATGCAATTCTGGTACTGACAGTTACAACATACATGCGGGACAAGATCCATAAAAAAAGCAATGGTACATACTAAAAGAAATATGTTCAAGAGAAAGTAATTGCAATGGTTTCCGATATAGAAAAAATGATAAAAAAATATATAGAGAGAGAAAAAAAGAATGATAAAAAAACCGACAATTAGTAACAAATATGTGGATCGTATTGACAAAATTTAACGTAATAGAATTTATTTATTTGGTTTTGTTAAATATGCAGGCAGCAAATGAAATGATTTTAATGTCTCCATCACTTTAAAGCACTTTAGTAACGTTTTTTCGCCAATGTAAATGGATAAAATGTTAAACTAGTTAATGTAATGGTTTAAGGGCTAGTGTATTTTACATGAATTCACAAAAAAAGCTGATATGGATTGTATTTTTTTTTTTAAATTGGTTGATTGTAATTTAAAAATGTATTTTACAAATATTTTTATACATTAACTGACAGCCTAACCAAAGCACAAACCAGTATTATACGATGATTGTAATATTTCTTCTATATCCATGGCGAGTTGATAGCACGTGATTCACTTTTGGAAGCACTGTCACTTTAAAAATAAGCCTTCTGGGTAAAATCAAATTGTCGAGTGAACAAGCGGCGTTCGCGCCGCGAAACGCGTCTCAGACATCTTGGAAGAATAAACGAATAATCGGCACGAATTTTGGGTCCGTGTCCTGTTTGGCTCCTGCGCGTGACTAAAGAGGTGGTGTCTACTACAGGATTTGGGATATATATATATATATATATATATATATATATATATATATATATATATATGAAAACCAACGCCCACTCCAACAGAATGAGCCCGACATATGCTGACTTCTCACCAGGATTTATTCTGCAGAAAATAAAGATAAAGCACCGTCCAGGAAACGCCAGGCAGACGCGTTTCTAGCGAGTGTGTTAGCTTTCTTCAGTGCCGGTTCCTGTTTCCTCTCAGAGCCTCGCACCTGGGGATACTTGCAGTGTCCTGAGCAGTCTCTGGCCACGCTTTTTAAAGAGATAGTTCCTCCCCGCCTCTGCTCACAGCTGCGGTACCTCCTGTGAAGGTGTTGAAACCAGGAGCACGCTGGGACACCGAGTCCAATGTGACAGCTCATACAGTGAAAAGCCGCCAAAACGCCCAGTGGCTTGTCTCGATGTCACCGCATCCTTCCAATTCAGCCACAGGGTTATTTTCTGCAGTACCTGGCAAGGCCCCTGCAGACACGCTGCAGCCTCCTTCCCCGAAATAATGTTCCACAGCCAAATACCGCAAAATCACTCGGGGGGGTGAAGCGCTTGTAGTTTTATACGCGGACCAAAGGTTGCTGCCTTTGCGCTTCACACCAGATCAGGAGGGCATGCCGGTTGACCAGTACACAGCAAACTGGTCTTTGATATGAAAACCAACGCCCACTCCAACAGAATGAGCCCGACATATGCTGACTTCTCACCAGGATTTATTCTGCAGAAAATAAAGATAAAGCACCGTCCAGGAAACGCCAGGCAGACGCGTTTCTAGCGAGTGTGTTAGCTTTCTTCAGTGCCGGTTCCTGTTTCCTCTCAGAGCCTCGCACCTGGGGATACTTGCAGTGTCCTGAGCAGTCTCTGGCCACGCTTTTTAAAGAGATAGTTCCTCCCCGCCTCTGCTCACAGCTGCGGTACCTCCTGTGAAGGTGTTGAAACCAGGAGCACGCTGGGACACCGAGTCCAATGTGACAGCTCATACAGTGAAAAGCCGCCAAAACGCCCAGTGGCTTGTCTCGATGTCACCGCATCCTTCCAATTCAGCCACAGGGTTATTTTCTGCAGTACCTGGCAAGGCCCCTGCAGACACGCTGCAGCCTCCTTCCCCGAAATAATGTTCCACAGCCAAATACCGCAAAATCACTCGGGGGGGTGAAGCGCTTGTAGTTTTATACGCGGACCAAAGGTTGCTGCCTTTGCGCTTCACACCAGATCAGGAGGGCATGCCGGTTGACCAGTACACAGCAAACTGGTCTTTGATATGAAAACCAACGCCCACTCCAACAGAATGAGCCCGACATATGCTGACTTCTCACCAGGATTTATTCTGCAGAAAATAAAGATAAAGCACCGTCCAGGAAACGCCAGGCAGACGCGTTTCTAGCGAGTGTGTTAGCTTTCTTCAGTGCCGGTTCCTGTTTCCTCTCAGAGCCTCGCACCTGGGGATACTTGCAGTGTCCTGAGCAGTCTCTGGCCACGCTTTTTAAAGAGATAGTTCCTCCCCGCCTCTGCTCACAGCTGCGGTACCTCCTGTGAAGGTGTTGAAACCAGGAGCACGCTGGGACACCGAGTCCAATGTGACAGCTCATACAGTGAAAAGCCGCCAAAACGCCCAGTGGCTTGTCTCGATGTCACCGCATCCTTCCAATTCAGCCACAGGGTTATTTTCTGCAGTACCTGGCAAGGCCCCTGCAGACACGCTGCAGCCTCCTTCCCCGAAATAATGTTCCACAGCCAAATACCGCAAAATCACTCGGGGGGGTGAAGCGCTTGTAGTTTTATACGCGGACCAAAGGTTGCTGCCTTTGCGCTTCACACCAGATCAGGAGGGCATGCCGGTTGACCAGTACACAGCAAACTGGTCTTTGATATGAAAACCAACGCCCACTCCAACAGAATGAGCCCGACATATGCTGACTTCTCACCAGGATTTATTCTGCAGAAAATAAAGATAAAGCACCGTCCAGGAAACGCCAGGCAGACGCGTTTCTAGCGAGTGTGTTAGCTTTCTTCAGTGCCGGTTCCTGTTTCCTCTCAGAGCCTCGCACCTGGGGATACTTGCAGTGTCCTGAGCAGTCTCTGGCCACGCTTTTTAAAGAGATAGTTCCTCCCCGCCTCTGCTCACAGCTGCGGTACCTCCTGTGAAGGTGTTGAAACCAGGAGCACGCTGGGACACCGAGTCCAATGTGACAGCTCATACAGTGAAAAGCCGCCAAAACGCCCAGTGGCTTGTCTCGATGTCACCGCATCCTTCCAATTCAGCCACAGGGTTATTTTCTGCAGTACCTGGCAAGGCCCCTGCAGACACGCTGCAGCCTCCTTCCCCGAAATAATGTTCCACAGCCAAATACCGCAAAATCATATATATATGAGGCAAATAGCACACCCCGGGTTAGGGGCTCCTAACCTTGACAATTAATGCCTAACGGGTCGCGTTATTGCTGACTTGTCAAGTATTAAAGAATACTACAAAATATAAGACTGCACAATTGCACTAGGCACTTTTTTTTTTTTTTTTTTGAAAACCTTTATTTACAAGTGCACGATACACAGCGTCTGCCTACAACCCCACCGGGCCGGCCGCTATGACAAAAACTTGTTGAGCAAAAAATGTTATATCAGGCAGAACGTTGCTGGAGCAATCTATCACATCAACATTATCGGCAAGAGCGTAGTATCATACAAATCAGGATAAGAGAGGTTTAATTTTATGTTTTTGTTGAACTGAACACAAACAAACAAACACATGGTATCATGGTGGCAAGGGTTGCTGGAGGTGGGAGGAGGGGAATGGATGTAGGAGAAAAAGCGAGTGTAGGGGGGGGGTGGCGCGCATAAGAGAGCAGAGCATTTGGTGAGTGGAGGAGAGGAACGGAAATCACGGAGAGGAGGGGAGAGGGACTTCGTAGTCAAGTGGAGGAGAACAGATGTCTCCACGATAAGTGTTCCAGGGAGTCCAAACTCTGGACCACTTCCCAGGGCGCCCCCGGGCCTCATATACCGTCTTCTCTCGAAACATGGACCAGTCCATGTTTTCTTTCCAGGCACTGAGCACTGGCGGTCTGGGGGAGCCCCAGAGCTGTGCGATATCCCTCTTCGCGATCATATTGCCCAGGGTGACCCAAAGCGTCTGGGCAGCAGTGCAGTCAGACGGTTCCCACACATTCAACAGACAACGACGCGCCTCAGGAAGCAAGGGGACCCCCGTGACACGACTCATAACTTCATGCACCCTCGACCAATACGCTACAATCACTGGACATTCCCACAGAACATGAAGAAAAGTACCATCCATCCCACACCCACGCCTGCAGCGACCGTCAGCAATCAGACCCATTCGCACCAGACGCACTCCAGTAAGATACACGCGATGGAGGATTTTCAATTGGACAAAGCGAAGTCGTGCCGGAATAGCCACCTCCTTAGGGGAGGACACGGCGGACTGCCAGTCCTCGTCGTCCAATTCAAGTCCGTCAGCAGTCCAGGAAGCCCGGAGCTTCTCGAGCTGGTCAGCTCTGTTATGGATGAGCTTTTTATAAATTAAGGAGATGGTACTGTCTGGGACATGGCCATCTAGAACTCGATCCTCCAAAGGGGAGGACTGCGGAACATCAGTACCGGAGGGGAAGACAGAAGACAAGGCATGTCTGACCTGCATATAACGGAAGTACTCCTTATCGTCGAGCCGGTACTCCAGCTTTAGTGATTCAAAGGACTTAACCGCGCCGCGTGTCCAAAGGTCCCCCACAGTACTAATCCCAATCATGTCCCATTTCTCAAACCCCTTCGTCTTCCACAGGTTGCCCAGTCGCTCCGAGTCGTATAGTGGCGTCATACGTGTCAGTCTACCACCCCAGCCCGTGGCCACCGTAGCATCTCGCCATGCCCGCACTGCACATTTCGTTGGGCCCGTAAGGAGTCGAAAGGGGGCTTTAGAGTATAGCGCCCTATTAAAGTTGCCGCCGGGCAACAACAGCTTATCCAAAGCAAAGGCGGGGGCTGGCTCCAGAGAATATGTCGCATGGTTGATGGCGCTCAGGTGCGAGGCCCAGTAGTACCGTCTAATATCCGGTAGCGCAATACCCCCATCGTACCAGGAGAGTGTGAGCTTAGATAAGGCAATTCGGGCACGGCCATCCCAGAGAAGTTGCCGCTGTAAACTTTCGACTTCATGGAAATAGCGGGCTGGAACGGGGTCGAAGAAATTTTGCAGGGCATAGAGGAAGCGGGGAAGCGACATCATCTTAAAGAGCGCCGCCCGGCCCAATGGGGATAAGGGCAGTTCGCGCCATCGCCGAACATCCTGCTTCAGCCTGCGGAGCGGAGCATACAAGTTCCGCTCATAGCGGACCGAAGAGATCATGGATACATGGACCCCCAGATACTTAAAACCGTCAGTCGCTACCAGGATGGGAAATCTACGGGGGAGAGGCGGTAGAGTACCAGCTATGGCGTAGACACAGGACTTGGTCCAGTTAATGACCAGCCCCGAGTTCTTACCGAAGGACGTAAGGACGTCGAAGAGGACATTGAGTGACTTCTGAGGGGAAGTAAGATAAAGGAGGATGTCATCCGCATACAAGGAAACACGATCCTCGAGGTCAGGGGACCATCGGATCCCTTTGATCGAGGGTTCCCACCTGAGCCACGCGGCTAGAGGTTCGAGTGCCAAAGCGAACAAAAGCGGAGAAAGGGGACATCCTTGACGTGTGCCACGGCCCAAAGGAAATGGGTCAGAGCACCTCCCGTTCACAGCGACCTGAGCTAGCGGCTGTTCATAGAGAAGCTTGACCCATGCGATGAAGGTGGGGCCAAAGCCAAATTTGGCGAGGACTGCCCATAGATAAGGCCATTCAATGGTGTCAAATGCCATCGTGGCGTCAAGGGAGGCGATCACTGCTGGCTCGGCGAGAGTAGAAGCTCTCGCGAGGACACTGTGGAGCCTACGTAAATTAAGAGCAGTGTTCCTGTGAGGGATGAACCCGGATTGATCCGGATGGATCAAGTCGCAGATAACAGCAAGCATCCGATTGGCCAGCACCTTAGCAAGGATTTTGGGTTCCGCATTAAGGAGGGAGATGGGGCGGTACGAGGCACAGCGGTCACGAGGTTTGCCGTCCTTATAAATGACCACTATGGTAGCAAGGCGCTGCTCAAGGGGGAGGCATCCGGTCTCAACCGCCTCAAGAAACATGTGACGCAGATGAGCGGCCATCTTGTCAGGGCAAAGTTTGTAGAGTTCAATGGGGAGTCCGTTAGGGCCCATTGCCTTACCCGAGCGAAGGGAACGGATTGCGAGGGCAATCTCGTCGACAGTAAAGGGGGCCTCCAAAGCGAGGCAGTCCTCATCAGACACGGTAGGCAGAGCAATGTCACGCAGGAGGAATCTGGAGTCGGCCTCATCTCGATCACTAACAGGCGTATAAACCATACGAAAGTGGTCAACAAAACACTCAACAACCTCACCCGGATCCGAGACAGTAACACCAGAATCACGAACAATGGAGGGAACAACACGACTCGCACGCTCAGTCCTATCCAGCCATGCAAGAAGCTTGCTAGCCTTGTCACCCACATCGTACAGTCGACCAAGTTGATTAGACCGCATCAATTTAGCAGCATCCGTGACACAGGCCTTATAGTCTGCTTGTTTCAGTTCCAATTCATGCAACAGTGCAGGCGTGTCATTCCCACCCAACTCACTTTCAAGCGCAGTGATTTCAGTTTCAAGAGCCACAACAGCCTCCCTCTTCACCCTACGCTCAGTAGCAATGAGTGACAGGGCGGAACCCCGAATAACCGTCTTGAAGGCCTCCCAGAGAACAGTGGGGGAAGTGACAGAGCCCAGGTTCTCAGAAAAATAGCAATCTATTGCTTTAATCAATTCCGAGCGGAGCCGGGGGTTTTTAAAATGCCAAGGGGGAATCGGGGGGACTCTGTTACCATGCCGACTACCCACAGAAATCGTGATCAACAGGGGGGAGTGGTCCGAGATACCCCGGGGAAGGTGCCGAATCTCACGAACAGTGGACAAAGTGGAGGCTAACATAAAAAAATAGTCGATACGGGAGAGGCTGCCGTGCGCGCCAGAATGAAAAGTGTATTGTTGGAGCGTGGGATGTAGTGAGCGCCAGACATCTACTAAGCCAAAAGTGTCAGCCATTTCACTGAGCCACATCTGGGACTGTGGTAATACTCTAGGGGGTAGTCGGTCGCAGTCGCCGGACATGACAGAATTGAAGTCCCCGCCCAGGACCAACAGGCCGTCTGGCAGCCCAAGAAGAGTCCTACCTAAATCAGCATAAGTGGTAGCCTGCAGTCCCGGGGGGATATAGACAACAACAAACACGACCTGTTTACCCTCCCACCTCCCCGAAACAGCAGCATACCGCCCACGCTCATCAAGGATAACATCATCGATAGCAAGAGCAAGGGAAGACTTTACCATAATACCCACACCCCGGGAACCCGAAGTGAAACCCGCATGTGCAACCAGTCGATAACCCCGGCGGTCTAATGCCTTGCAAGCGTTACCAATCAAGTGGGTCTCTTGAAGGAACACAACATCAGGGGCGTGGCGCCTCAAAAATTGCAGTACAATGCCCCGCTTAATTCTATCCCCCAGACCGTTCACGTTCCAGGAAAGAATCCGCAGTTCACCCCCCCCCCATTATGGCAGAAACATTCCACACCCACCCCCCAGCAAGACCCACTATGAACAATCCTTGCAAGATATGAAATACCATGAAACAGAGAACAGAACAAATGAAACGAAACACAAACCAGTCCCCAAACACCGACCCCAGAACCCAAACCCGTTACAACACCCCCCTCCCTGCACCCCTGCTGACTAAAAAGCCACCCCCAACTGCAGTGTGCCTGTCGCCCCATACTTCTACACAAAGAACCCCCCGAGGAGGAAGGGAGAAATCACCCGTTACCGCACCGCCACGGGCAGAGTCATCAGAGAATAAGTCAATATGTACAGTACGTTGCATAGTCTCAATCGGAACCTCCAGGGCATCTGTTACTCCTGGGCCTCTGCACCACCCTCCGCGCCACCAGGGCCTCCGCTCCCAAAATCATCTGCCGGCAACGAGTCCAACCAGTCGGCAGCACGTTCAGGTTGATCAAAGAAAAAGGCACGTTCCCGATATTCAATCCGGAGCCGGGCCGGAAACAGCATGGCGTATTTCAGTCCCCGGTCCCTTAGGCGACGCTTCACTCCGAGGAACCCAGATCTTTGCCGCTGCACTTGAGGAGTGAAGTCGGGATATATGGAGATAGAGTTATTGTCATACTTCAGGGGACCATGCTTACGGGCGGCCTGGAGGATAGCATCCCTGTCCCGGTAATGAAAAAGCTTAGCAATGATAGGCCTCGGCGGATTCCCCAGCTTCGCTTGACCTCCGGGGAATCGATAGGCGCGCTCAACGGCAAAGAACTTACTAAGCCCTGCCGGGGCTAGGTGGGCGACTATCAGTTCCTCGACCAGCAGATCGGTCGCTACCGAACCATCGCCTTCCGGAACTCCGACAAGGCGTATGTTGTTCCGCCTGGCCCTGTTATCATAGTCCTCCATCCGCTTGAGCAGCAAGTCGTGCGATGCACGCAGATTGCCAATTTCGGACAGCGCCTCAGCCATGTCGGTCACCAGGCTCGACGTTTTAAGATCCAGTGCCTTCACCCGCTCATTCGTTTTGGCCAGGTCGGCTCGGATCAAAGTCACATCCACCGCCACCGTGTCAATTTTGGTCACCACGGCCTCAAACTGTTGGCCCATGTCGGCCTTAAGTCCAGTGATGGCAGCCATTAGGTCTTGGAGCGATACTTCCGACGTGGACGACGTGTCCGTTTGAAGTCCTTCAGCACCCATGCATACGGTCCCGGGGGAGCCTCTCGGCTGGGTATAGCGTTCGATCATGTTCGTTTGGATCGATCCCCCCCGGGTCGCAGCTTTCCGGCGTCTTTCGGCCTCCACTTTCGTCGCCATCTCGCCTCCAGAGTTGGGCGGCTAGCCAAAGGAGGTGACGAACAGGTAGAAAAGTCTCGAAGCTCCGACGCGCCAATGAAGCAGAGGTGTAGCGGCCTCCTTGCCAGTCCAACGGAGGATCGTTCAGATCGAGAGGGCAGCAGGCGAGGCAGAGTAGGAGGAGACAGGAACAAAGGGAAGGAAACCGAAAGTGAAAGCAATACACCTCCGGCGGGCCAGATGCCAGGCAGCCGTTGTTGTTCAATTACATGTCGGCCACAGTGGGCAGCTGAGTCCCCGGTCACGCCAGCGGGCAGGCCAGAAAGTTCCAAGTTGCAGAAAAATGGTCCCCAAGGTCCGATTTCGACCGGAAAAGGATCAGTAGCATCAGCGATGATAGTGCTGCAAAAGCCCGTCAAAATGACCAGGATAGGTGAAGGATAGATAAAGGAGGACGGCGCGGGTCTCGGGAGCTCTCTGCTCACGCGACCATCTTGGATGCCCGCGTAGCTCCTCCCTGCACTAGGCACTTTACTTGAATTTTATCACTGTTTACACATTGATTGTCTGCACCAGAGCACTTTCACTTATAGCAATTTGGACATATTGACAACATCGGCAGCTGAATTTTCCTTGACTTATGGATTAAATCCATCGCATTATGTGTGATAAACATGTATTTTACAATTATCCAGCACATTATGGATAATCAGAAGTAGGCTTAGCAAATATAACAATATTTGAATGATTTCAATTATGGACGCCTTTATGCGATGTCAAAAAAAAACATGATTTTTAACAAACATGTTTAAACATTCACAGTATCTACTGCGTTCATGCTAACATTGCTTATTTTGTTGAAAGCCTTAACCTAAGGTAGAAAAATACCAAAGGTACATATGTATTTAAGGTCATGGATTTAACCTGAACATTGCTGCGACATATTTATGTTATGTTTACATTTGATTTTAATTAATAATTAAAGCTGTTGTCTATGTCTATGGCAAAATATACACACGTGGTAAACACCACCCAGCACTTTATATGCACCAAAGTAACGCGGCTCCATGTCATGTGATCAAGGCTTCGAGTAAGCTGAAACGCGTAATGGCGACTGTGCACCAATAAATCTTTATGCACATACTGTGGTCCGTATCCGTTCTTTTGGAAGATTGTGGACAAGACGAAGCTTGTAGTTATAATCAGCCGATGAGTCTCTTCTTCGGCAAAACTGACCCACCCCCCTTCAACAACGGGACAATGCACATATAGAGACAGCGGCTCCGGGACAACCCGAAAGCTGGGCGAAAAATCCGGAAGTAATGCGGTGTTTGACCCCCGGAAAGACCGTAAATCCTGGATGTGCATGAGGAGAACGGAATCAGAGGATTTGGGAGAATCAAGCTACATACCAGGTAGGCGAAATTTGGCAGTGCGGGGGAAGGGAGTGCAAATTGGGAGAAACTAGGATTGCTTAAACAACTCCCCAACAATCAATAACGCAATTTTTGGGTGCAATGTCGGAGGACATGGTACGCAATCGAGAGGGGGCAGCACTGGAAATGTTCAGTGACTGCCCCACGATGACACTGAGTGCCCAAAGCAGTAACAATGTAACAAACACCACCAATGACACAGTTAAGGAAAAATGTAGTAAATTGGAGAAAAAAATGAGAGCCGAACAAAGCAAGTGGTGGGAATCGTGCTCATTGCAGGGCTATATTGATGTGGGCAGGATACCACTGGGTTGATGGATTCTCATCGCCCCAAGTTATGAGAATCCGAACCCGCTCATGATGAGAGAGTGGGCGAATGTAATTTGGAATTCTCCAAAAGACTAGTCAGGATATCAATTAAATATTCTGATATAGACAGTGCTAACTTACTGGAAGAAATTGATAAGATAAATGATGAGTTGGAGAATATGGGTGAGGCTGATGAAAAAACTAAATTATGTAACGAAATTATACTGCGTTTAAAAAAAGAAAAAAACAAAATAAAGGAAAGGAAAATATATAAGTTTCATTGAGACAAAACTGATTATGATTTAGGACAAATCGGTATAAGTTGATATTAAGTGAAGGGAGCTACAAAGGCATGTCTCTCCCCATTGCAAGGGCTATGTGCCCTTTTGCCGTTAAAGGGGGAAAGGAGGGAGAGGGGTTTGGTGTGGGGGAGCACAGAGGTTGGAAGGGGGTAGTAGAGGGGGGGCGTGTGGGGAGACACATGGGGGGTGGGGGTTAGAGGGGAGGTTTGGGCAAAAGAAAAGGAAAAAACATGGAAATCAGGAGTTCAAAAAGGAAAAGTGGAAATGAAGTGTGGTAAGCAATTACGAGAAAATATAATGGAAAAAAGAGAAATGGGGATGGATAGTTTACAAATTTGCAAATCTAATATGGCTGGTTTGAATGATAGGAAAAAGAGAGAGAGGGTCTTTCAGATTCTTAAAACGTTAAACCCAGATGTAATATGTCTCCAAGAGACGCATATTCCTTCGAAGAACAAATATCTGTTGGATAAGGGGGTATAATATAGTGGTGTGTTCCTAGTAAACTACTATGAAAAGGGGTGTGGCTATATATGAGTAACAGAGCCAGAAAAGTTATCCACACTGCGGCAGACAAATGGAGACGCTGGGCCATATTGGAGCTAAATATGGGGATAACTGTGGTTAATATATATGGATCCAACCTAGATGTGACAGCTATTTGGGAAAAATTAGAGGTAGAATTAGCCACGTGGTCACAAACGATGATCATATGTGGAGATTTTAATACACATATAGAAGTGGATACACAATTAAAGAGCTATAAGTATTTAGGGAGAAAACAGAAGGAATTCAGAGCAATAAATACATTCAAGGAAACTTATGGGGTGATAGATGCGTGGAAAGAGAAGAAACAGCAGGAACCCAGATATAAGTATTTTTCACATCCTCATTGAAAGTTTGCTTGTTTGGATTAGTTCTTGGTGTCTAGCCAGCTTGCAGATAAGATTGAGATCAGGAAATTAGCCCAGGTATTTTCTGATCACAATCCTCTGGTGCTGAAAATAAAAAAATAAGACAGGTAGACAAAAACAAAATTCAAGGTCTTTTAATGAGAAACTATTAGCCGATGAGGGATTTTGCTCCCATATCCAGCAATGTGCGATAGAATTCTTCGATTGTAATAAAATAGTGCAAACTGGTCGATGGTTTAGGATACTTTTAAGGCCGCTATTAGAGGGGAAGTAATTGGATATACCGCCTGAACCCGAAAACAGCAGAATGCAGAAACGGATCATCTGATTAAGTTTCTGACAGAATTGGAAGGTGAGCATGTTGGTTTAATAAGCAGGGGGGGGCAAACAGGGGGCATTACGAGAACATATGTTAAAATTAGCGGTAGCCAAATCTGAGATTAATGTGCATTTCAGGAGAAGGTAGCTCAAGCATTTCAAGCATATAGGGCGAAATGTATGAATATGGGGAAGCAATAGGAAATACATTGGCATATAGGATAAGACAGAAAAGTGCTAGAAATAATATCCTGAAAATCGAGAATAATAAAGGTCAAATAGTGGAGGGCTCGGAGAAGATTTTGGACGTTTCGGAGGAATTCTATAAAAGATTATATTGGGTGGATGCGGTACTGGATTTTCCAGAAACAGAGGATAGCAACCCTGTTTTGCCTAGACTGGAAGACTACATAGTACAAGAATTAGAACAAGAAATCACCATTCAAGAGGTTCAGGAAGCACTCGTGCCTCTTTCTGCAGGTAAAGCTGCTGGACCAGATAAAATACTGCTAGAAGTGTATATAATGCTATGCATACAGATTCTCCATAGCTTACACAATTTATATCTGGGGATACATTATAGTGGGGTGCCACCAGTATTGTGACAGGGCACTGATATGGTAGTATTTTTCAAAAAGGGCAAAGCCTCAGAATTACCATCTTCATATCGACCGATATGGCTGATGAATGCATATGCTAAGATATATTCTAAAATAATGGCTGCAGGACTACAAAGAATGGTTATCTCAATGGTATCACCCTGGCAACATGGCTTTGTTCCGGGTAGGGGACCACAGACCACACCAGGTGTGTTATATCAATACTAGATATCGCAGAAGTAGAGAGCAAGGAAGTGGCTGTGGTCCTCCTAGACGCGGAAAAGGTTTTTGACCGAGTGTCCTGGCCATTCTTGTGGGATATGCTGGCTGAAATCTATTTAAGCCATGTATTTTAAACCGTTTACACAGCTACAAGTGATGGGGAACGCATCCAGGAGAATTGAAATCTCAAGGGGAAAGTGGCAAGGGTGCCCTTGCTCTCCAGTCTTATTCGCGTGTTATCTTGACCCATTCATATTAAGAATTTTAAATAATCAGGAGATTAATCCAATTATTACAGAAGGTCATGAGACACAAATGTTTGCGTACGCAGAGGATATTGAAATAATCACAACAGATCCGCAAGGGACAGAAAGAAATTGAAAGGATGGCAACAGAGTTTGGGAGGCAATCAGGGTATCTGCTGAACAAAGAGAAAACGCAAATTATATGCTCCACCCATTGCCATCTGCAAGACCCCTGGTAGTCGAGAAGGCCATGTATCTAGGGGTTAACTTAATATCGCAGATAGACAAGCTATGGGATGCAAACATAGATCCAGTATTGGGGAGAATAGACGCTGAACTTGAGCAAGTTAATAAATTACATCTTCCGATTATAGGCAGGATCAACATATTGAAAATGCGGATATTCCCTAAGATTCTATATTTAATGGGAGCTATACCGCTAGAACTACCTGGGAGTAAAAAATAAAAAAGAATTTAAGCTCTGTCCGCAAAATTTATGTGGGGCTACAAAAAGATATGACAGGCATATAAATTCCTGACTTTGCCCATAGAAAGGGGGCGTTGGAAGGCTCCAAATATCTTACTGTATTACTAGGCATGCACATTGCAACATCTTGGCAGACTTTATTTTTTCGAAAATGCCAGGGATGAAAGATCTAAACTACCTAATAAATACCAGCTGGCGCTGGGAAAGAAGGAGAAGGTCTTTTGCAAAGACGACCTAAACCCATTTATAGCAAGAAAAAACGATAAAAATGTGAACAGGGGGCAATAAAAGTCGGAGAGAAGGTGATGAAGCAGTGTCTAATCTCCAGATATAACAAATATACTTCAGAATGGCACTCCGATCTTCTGCCATATGAATTTTATGATGGTTTGGCTGGGCAATGGGAACAGGTGGGGATTGTGATGGTGGCAGATATGTTTAATAATCGGGGCCAACTAACATTTTTTGAGCTTGTTCAAAGATTTGGCTTAAGCAGAAGGTCATGTTTTAAATATATACAGGTACACCATTGAATTAAGAGTTTAGCTAGGGGAAAGGTTACATTCAAGGAGATATCTACGCTGAGATTAATGGAACATCGAGACAGTAGGATTAAGGAGTTTTATATAGAATTGACACAGATGCGTAGTAGATGACATGGGAAAACAGTGACGAGATAGGCACAAAAACTTGCAGGCGGGAGGTGGATAGGATATTAGAGATAGGGAAGACGGTTTTGCTGTCATCAAATCTCAACAATATAAAACTTTCTACAATCTCTATTATACGCCAGCGAAGCTGTTTGGCTGGGGTATGAGTCAAATGGACGAATGCCTAAGGTGCAAAGGTAAACCGGCAGATAGTATTTACATGTTCAATTATTGTGGGAAATTAGATGAACTTGAAAGAGGTAAAGAGAAGTTTTGGCTTCAAGTGATGAATATCAAACTGAAAATCACTGCAACCCTGATGTTGCCGGGTTACGACAGCACGATGGAATTAGATACCCCACAGAGAGATCTGTTATTTATAATGGTTGCAGTGGCAAGATTACTGGTTGCTACAGTTTGGAAAGATAAGGAACCACCTACGTATCATCGATGGGTTCATATGATATATATATTGGTCAACAACAAGTGTCCCTATATAAATGTAAAGGTATTAAAGCTAAGATGAAAGGAATGAAAATATGGGATCCACTTATGACTTGGAAAAAAAAGTTGTTAGAATATGAACAATCCAGGGATATGTAAATAGGTGTTAATATGTGTAAATAGGTGTAAATATGTAGAATGTAAATAGTGAATGTAAATGTAAATGTCCAGTATTTGTAAAGCGTGAAAATTTACCTGAAGGTGTCAAGGCACTGGGGGCCTTTGGGAAGATTAAGTGAGCTATTGCCCAGAGTCACATGGTGCTGGGCAGACCCCTGCCGCTGGAGCTGGGGATCGAACTGTGATCCCCAGCGTCCAGCGTCAGTCGCCCTGGCTGCTGCACCACACCTCTTCCACAGTAGTGTCAATGCAAATTAATTCAACAATGAGAACAATGATGTAGGAGCAAAACAAATGTAAAAATAACTGGATAATGTAAATATGTATTATCCTGGTTTCCAATAAATATAAAAAATTATGATTTAGGACAAATCTTTACTTTTGCAAAGAAATACGAAGCGATGAGAACAAATAAAGTTGCAAGTATGAGAGAACTGAAAGCAGGCACCTCAAGGAATGGAGAACCCATGTTGGGTACCTCTCAATAAGATTCGAGCTCCGCTGTTGATAGTGAGTCGGACTGGGAATCAAGCAGCATCAATAGAAACCAAGTTCCACAGAAGTCAACACTAGAGCAAGAACTTGGTTTTTATGTCACGACAGGAGACAAACTCTCCGTCCAGGACCACACCACAGGAGACAAACTCTCCGTCCAGGACCACATAGGACCAACTACGCACAAACAGGAACTTCAGGAGGAGACAAAGGATGAAAGCCTGCAGGAAACAAGTCCAGTCAGAATAAGTCAAATACGGGTTGGAGAAAAAGAAAATAATAAACACCAATAAAAATCAGACATACATTTAACCAAGAGTGACAAGGAAGTTCCAAATCTGGGCCTGTCTTATTGTCCAGCGAGAAACTTTAACTATTCAAAAACTAGACTGGATGTATACAAAAGTATCAGAAAATTGAAACTTAAGAAATTCCATATTCTAAACAAAAAAGATGGGGCTCCGTGAAAGGGAAATATCAATGAACCAAGAACTGTCAACTTCACCCAATCAGACTCAATCCTCATCAATGAGATCCAAGATCTATGGGATGCCAGTACAACTAACGACAGTAGGGCCAATGATGGTAGGGGTGAACAAGACGTAACATCAATAACATCAAGTATGAATGTCACAGAAATGAGTGGGGAACTAACATCAATTGAACCGACACCATTCAAAAAGTAGTCTACTTTCAACCCTATTGTACTCAGAGATTCGATTGACCAGATTAACGCCTTAACCGCGTTCCAATGAGAGGGCGGGCCGCCTCGCCCAACGGCAGTTATTCAGAACTAAGGAGGTAGTGCTCGCGACGGCCGATGGCCGATGGGTGCACGAAAAAGGTTAAACAATTGAATCATAAGACGCAAAACAGCAAATACAACTATAACTGGCAAATCAACAAATACCAGGAACTCATGAAAAAAAAGTAACAATGACATCGTGATTCGCAACACTGACAAAGGCGGAAATAATGTTATCATGTCTAAAAAGGATATCTGAAAGAAGATTATTCTCAATGATAGATCATGTTATCTGAGAAGTAGTAACCTAACTGACTAAAGGAAGAACAACGGTCTGAAGAGTGTGACAGAAGGTACCTATGTATGAGCACATACAGTTCACCAGTTATACATAACTTGTCCCATCCCAGGCTAGAGTAAGGTTTCCATCAGCCCACCCATTTGGCGGAACTTCGTCATTTGGAGAACCAAGAGAGAAGGGTCAAGATAATACACAGGCTACATGTACAAAGGTACTGGACCTCTTACTCTCTGGATGGCTCAGCCTCTATGTTTGTCCAAGGTGTAAGGACCGGTGGAGTGCAGTGCAAGTGATAAAAATGACTAGAAGGACAAAAAATATGTTTATTAGGGATTGTCCTAATGCCATGTAATAAAAACCGCCTAATAGTTTGGGAAAATGTTCTACTATCATTTGGCTGGGGGTGAGGTCAACATGTTTCAGCCGAGAGGGTTAATGACCCGGCTTTCTTCAGGACCTAAAAGATGGTGTGTGCTACTGCAAATATATCAATTCATGTGAAAACAAAAATAATATATTAGTACGAAGAAAATGGATCAGTGGTTATTAACCACCCTACCAGACATATATCTCATATGTGTGTGGTTCCAAAGTTATTTCTTCATCCCCAGCTTTTTGTGGGGGTAAGCCTCACCTAGCCCGGCAATTGCTCGGCGTATGAGGCCCCGCTCTATCCGTCGGTACCTCGGCGCAGTCTGCGAGCAATGTGTGCTGAAATACTGACGAGGCTGCTAGATTTCACAAGCTTCTCCGCCTATGCCAGAGGTATGCTTATAGGGATCTCAAAGCCTTTTCAAGTCACCTCATCAATAGTAGACAAGGACGGATAAAATATCATACTTAGTGGCAGGCTATATAGTAGGGATATGATCCTAACTTTGAACAAGCAGTATTCTTGAATTCGGTTTTTATGCAACTACTGGATTTGACACATTACCCCAGGGTTATAAAGTGGTAACGTTAACTGCCTAGAAAGATTACACCCCTGTAGAGATGGTGGAGACCATGTTGTTATCCCAAAGTATGGAATGTATTGGGCTGTGACCATGAGAATGATAGTGCCAAATGAGGGGGAGGCACTCCTTTCCAACTGCTGGGCCTCTGTGGGCCACTAGTTCCTACCATGTAAACTCTGACTACTCAGACATGAACCTTTGATACTTAATATGTACCACTCTTCTGCATAGGTTACAGTTTGTATTTAGTGGCTTTTTTTCTTCTTACAAAGTAAATTCATTAACACTGGCTCATACTGCTACACCCTGCTGTGAGGCCACCTGCCGCCCACATGGTAAACTCGAACGCACTGTACAACGAGGAACAGAACGTACCACTGTATACCAGGGTTTTGATGGTGCCTTTATTCTGATTACAGAACCACAACATGGCATTAAATACAATAGCAAATTTCTGCAATATTCATGAGAAGTTATCTTTAAAATGCACTAATGTTAAGATAGAAGGGGCCGTATGTAGAGGTGCCTGTTGCATGTGCTTTGAACACATGTATAAGAAATGCCATTAAAAGTTAGTTTAAAAATAATAGATCACACCCACTTCTGTCCGTCTAGTCTACAAGTATGACTGGACTCAGTATCATGTTTCAAGAGACTGTTTGACTAATGGGGACTGACTAATTCACCCAACCAACAGGGAAAATTCCTTTTACTCTCATGTGCACAACCAACATTTCAGACTTGATAAGTTGGTCTGTACTACCCGTTTGCATACAGCAGTGATCTTAGATCTTTAGATCTTGGCAGTGAGGGAAATCCCATCTGCCGAAATATAAATCCCATAGGATATAATGGCATTTATATTTCGGCGGACAGAATAGCAGTCACCATTATCCCCATTAGGGTGAATCCCAAAAGTCACTCAATTAACCCAACCTCAAGCCCCTTGTATTATGGCATAAAACAGACAGGCTTACTATTATTTATGCAGTACCAAAAAAGTAAAAACACCAAACCATAATAACCTCATTTTTAATTTAGAGAATAGAGTAAAAGGTAATAAAGAAAATTACACCTAAAGGACAATAATCCAATAAGGGAAACTGGAGTTAAAACAATAATCCAATAAGGGAAACTGGAGTTAAAACAATAATCCAATAAGGGAAACTGGAATTATAACGTTTTAATAACTACAATTAAAATAGAGTAAACAACTTTGAATGATAGTAAATGGTCATAGTAGACCAGGACATAGGGGCACTTTGAGGTCAATCAAAATGAATTTCAAGGTCAGATACATGAAGCGGGAAGGCCAAGTCAAGTATTTTACCTCTGACTTAGTCCGAAAAATGGAGGAAAAAGTCTTCAAGTGGCTCAAAGTAGCAGGCTGCATTCAGCAAAAAATATGTGAAGTCGGGTAGCCATTGAGTGAGGTCCCACTCAAGCCGTTGGTTTAGATAGGAAAAGTTCAGAGCAGGAGAAATTTGAATTCTCAGCCCATAATAGTGCATCCTTAATCCAGATATGTTTTGCGCCTTTGGTCAGTCAAGATTTTCTCTTTGGAATTTTATCTTCCATAGGGGCAAGGCTGTATCCCACGAGGTTGGGTACAAACAACTAAATCAGCCAACTCCACATCTCAATATAAAGTCTTAATTCTTTTTTTTTTGAAAACCTTTATTGTGCAGTACCAGCAAACAGTTACGGGCCCACAACTACCTGGCCGGCCTCGGCTACGATATAGAACACATCAGCAAATTTACGGTTACTCAGTAGCACATCGATAAAAGTAGCAAGCATAGCAAGCAGCACTAGAACCAGAGCAACCACCGAGTGTCAGGAAGAAGTAAGGTTCATTTTAAAAATTATAAAATATAAAGGATCAAATGCCGCACAATCTAGCAAGGAGTACCGAGTGGGCAATGCGTGCAACATAGCAATTGAACAGCAAGCATTTTCAGAGTACCGGTGCTAAAGACTATCAATGGGTGAAGCATAAACCATACAGGCTACATACCAGTCATCGCCCATCCCAGGTACATAAAGCAACCCTGACACCTCCCACAGAACCGCAAGAAGCGGAAAAAAATACGATCCAAAAGAATGAGAGAAAAGAAAGGAAAGAAAGAAACACATGAGAAAGGAAGAAAAAGAAAAAGGCCCATAGTAACTTAGGGAAAACAAAACAAGAACCCCAACCCCCAACCCCCCACCCTGCACCCCTGCAGAGGCTACGGCCTACCCCCCCCTAGCAGCGTGCCTGTCGCCCTCAAAACGAATACCCGAAATTTAGAAAGAAAAACGTAGACAAGAAAGGCCATAGAGGAAAGAACAGATAAACCCAAGAGCCCCCCCCCCTCCCCCTGCACGTCAAAGAGGCTATGGCCCACCCCTCAACTAACGTGCCCGCCACCCCAAAAATGTCCCAATGAAAGAGAAAAAGCGGGGGGAAAGACAATAATTCCAAACCCCCGCCCTCCCCCCACTCACATCCAGTAGCTCAGGGTCAACCACAAATAGATCAACAAGTCAACAAACAGTAGTGGCATCGTAGTACAGTTCAGAGAAACGTTCTCATCCAATGATTGACCGGGCATCCGTCCCTCAAAACAAGGAAGAAGAGTTCACCCCTGGCCCATTTTGACCCTGCCATCAATCCGTGGCCACTGATAGTGAGCAATGCAGTACAACTTCGGAAATCAAAGTGACCAGTCAGACAAAGTAGAACCAACTCCATGAGAGACCCCAGCGACAATGGGCCAAGGAAACAACACTTCCAGCAGTGTAGGCGCAACAGCAGGGAACCTGGCCAATCTCCCAAATCGCAACACGCCAAAAGCAACGTAGGATGGATGGACAAAGGAGCAATGCCCAGGAAACAATCCGCCTGCATTCCAGTTCCAGGCCCCAATGCCCCACGCACGTAGTCAATCGACTCAGACTCGCATTCAACACCAGGCAGGGCCCCCCGCGGAGCCAGCAATAGATACACAGCAGCTTCATCCAGTGGCAGCGGAGAGCCACTGACAAAAGCACACTCTTCCAGATCGTCGAGGCCATCATCCAGCAATGGAGTGAGAATGCGTCCAATTTCCGTTCGAGGTCACTGGCTTCCCTTACCCAGGCAAGGTGGAGAGTGTCCAAGGCAACAATAAGGTCCCGAACCGTGGGTTCCATCATGCTTGGCTGGCATAAACTCCCTCGCACTCAGAGTAGTTTCCTCCCCAACCGGCCCCAGAAGTCCCCACAGTCTCAACTGGCCAGAGAGCAGTAAGAGAGCCACCAAAAAAGGGGGGGGACCAGCTCCACACTAAACTGCTGCGAGCAATCCGCCATTTCCACTATAGCCACAAGCAAGGCACGGGCAGCGGTCGCAGTATGTTGCTGGTAATAATATTACCAGGGACAGACCCGCCAGCAGTATCCAAAATTACCGACCTGCAGGACACTGGGGTCCGCGGAAGCACAGGTCTGTCCCCGTACGCTCGGTGCTTTACACACGATCTAAAATGGCGACCACCCGTCCGTCCAGCCAGCCCACACAAAGCTGCCCCGAGAACAAAGGAGCAGTCTTACTGGCCGGTGGCGTGGATTCTCTCAGGCGCGCAGCCGTATCCCAGGCATCGCTCGTCAACCACGGCCGTCTGAGAGGTTCCGATGCTGCCTCCAGTAGTTCCAAGCCTCGGACGACCTGGCCTGCAAAGCCGCGTCCTCGGGTGTCGTTAGCAGCCGTCACCAACCTCCGGCCCCTCGGCCAGCGGGCGGACTCAGTCGCGGTCCAGGCGGAAGGAGCAAAACGGGAGGGTTGCGGACACGTCCAAGCTCCGGAGTAACAGCCGGTCAGTCACCACTTCTTCCGACACCCCATCAGGTGAGTCCCGAGCTTGTGCAAGCGGGGGAAGGCAGGATAATATCAGGATTTGTATTGTGGCGAGCGGAGCTCACAAACTAGGCAGCCATCTCGCCTCGCACTCGGCCACGCCCCCCCCCCAAAAAAAGTCTTAATTCTTAAAGTAATAATATATTCTTGAGCCAATACATTCCCAAATAGCTCATTTATTGCTGAACTGATTATTTATTTGTATAACTCATAATCTTTCTATATTTTATAAGTACATTATCATATTTTATCAGTAAAAAATCTACATCATGAATTCAGTTTCCCAAAACATGCTACAGAATACACACAACAAATATGTACATTATGGAGAGCCACCTACCACTCTACACATGCTAAAATACTGAATTCAAATCCAACTTAGAGCAGTCATACTTGATTAATTCTAACACATTCAGACTACAGACCATTAAAAACATAGCTCGTCGAACCAGAGCATGACCTTAATTTCAGGGTAGATTACAATGTGATTAGTTTAGTGCAATGCAGTAATTCCTGTTTTCATTAAAGACAAAGCACATATAAAATTATACAATTTTAGCCTTTACAATTATTTGTTCATGACATTTATTTCCTCAATTATTTCATAATGAGAGCTATTCCATCCTTGAGATTAAACTCTTTTCTTCTTTTCTGCACTTCGAGTGGCTCTGACGTGCATTTCTGTGAAACACCAAAATACACACCACCTTCTTCAAGGCGCTACAGACCAAACGAGAAAATATGGGATGCAAAAAACAGAGGGAACACAGAGGCCATCCAAATAGGATAAGGAGTGTCTAAAAAAATGAAAAGGCTCATATTAAAAATATAACATAATAATAATAAAAGATGTGTATTTTGCAACAAACCAACAACCTGTGAGAACAGCATGAAGCATGTGAGTCAATTAAAAGAGAAATTCTATTCCTAGGATTTAGAGAGAGTCCTAGAGAGATTATCTAACACCCACAGTGTTTCTAGTGTACTGATTATAATTTACTACAAATAAAGGAGAGTTCCGTTAGTAGACAAGACACAACACATCGAGATGTAAACATGTGGGAAAATCGTGCCAACAATAGTACGCTACACCAGCTGAACCTGTGATTTCTCAAACATAAGATAACAAAATCATACCCATGATGAGTAAATCAAAGAAAAAGGTAGGACCAAAATGGTAGGCAAAGTATTGCATAGAGTTCAGGAGCGAACAGAAGCAGTCAATCACAGAGCACCACCCTCTAGTAGATAGGGAGAGAGAAGAAACCCATTAGGCATTAACAAAGGTGCAAAACTTTACTTGGTGGAAACCAAAGCATAGGATGGCAAGAAATCCTATGCCTTAAGTGGGGGCCAAAAGACACCCAAGGATGTACTCATAGAAACAGGGGCTAATCTAAAACATTACAGGGGAACTAAGGTCCTCTACAGGCTGATAAACTGGAGCAACTAGAAAAAGAAGAGACAAGATATCTACTAAGAATAATGCAATAATTCTAAATAAAATAAGAGCTAATCTAACCACAAGATGGAAATTTTTGAATCAAGTGGTTATGGGATGGGGGTTTGTAATCACCAATGAACACATACGTGGGATTGTGTATAAAGGGAGCCACATATACCCGACATCACCTAAAAAATATATCCCTAAACATAAACCTAAAAGTACATACGCCCTAGAAAATAAAGCAGGCCACCCAAAGTAAACTTTCTAATTACTACAGGTTGCATAATACGTAAAGTAGCCAATAAGAAGATGACATTACAAATGTGACAGACAGGCTTTACATCTGATAGTTAAGGCTCCAACAGAAACTAGTTCAAAAACACTGCAAAGTACCCGAGTATATACAACTAGTAAGCTTAGTACATATTGATAGGGACTGCCTGTGTGGAAGTACATACGATGCTGTAGAATAGGAACATAGTCCCAGTATCCCCACTATGTTGCAAATCAAAGAAAAAAGTCTGACTAAAATGGTAGCCAAAGCGTTGTATAGAGTTCAGGGGGAACAGAAGCGGACAATCAAGGGGCATCACCCTCTAGTAGATAGGAAGAGAGAAGAAACCCATTGGCATTAACAAAGTTGTGAAACACATATCCGCAATATACAGTATAACATGGACAAGGTACCTAACATGGTGGAAACCAAAACTTAGGAAGGTAGATCTAAGTATGGATGTGAATTCAATATTTTAGCATGAGTGGAGTGGAGGGTCGGGAGGCTGGTCATAATTAACATATTTGTTGTGTGTATTCTGTAGCATGGTTTGTGAAACTGAATTCATGAGTCTGATTTTCTTCTGATAAAATATGATCATGTACGAGGGCGTGGCTTGGACGGCAGGAGGAATGGCCGCCTGAACTGGGAGCTCCGTGGATCTGGAGAGCGAAAGCTCCGGCCATCCCTGCTTTCAACACTGGAACACGACCCAAAGTCAAGGATCCTGCATCCAAAAGCATGAAGAACCCTCCGGTGCGATGAAATCCGCCTGCAGCCGATAATTGCGGTCTTTTTAGAACTTTGTCAGCCGAGCGCTCTCCGACTCGGGCTGAATTCAAATTGGCGGCGCACGGTCGCGGCTACTACGCCTGACTCCGAACGCTAAAACAACACTCCTACCACCAACAGCCGCCCACTACATGCCGGGAAAGCGTCACAGGTACTTATAATCGACCCCTAAGGAACCATTAGTCGAGTGATGCCAAGGAGACAACCCAACAGCTGTCAACCGGCACATCGTGCCTGACCCCAAAATGGCGGCGGTGAGCCCCGCGAAAACACACTGCATGGCCATACGGTGAGTCTTTCTTCCTATTCAAAGCCCAATTTCACCGCCCCAGTGGGATTCTAATTGGAAGATAGGAACAGAAGAGGGAACATCAGAATTTTTGGCGTTCCAGAGAACTCCGAAAAAGATGCAAACTCCTGCGTGGCCTTCCTTGAATCATGGATACCCATGATCACCAACATAGAATTCTCACACGGCCTGGAACTGGACAGGGCACACAGGATCCCTACCTTCGCTACCAGGAACTCCAAAGGCCCCTTGCCGTTGATATGCAAACCACTCAGAATTCAACATGTAGAGATGATCCTTCAATTTGCAAGGAAAAACCACTCCATTACGTGGGAAGGTCACAGAATCATCTTTTCGCAAGACTTCTCAAAGGACACGGTGGCGGTTCGTAAGGGTTTCCTGGAACTCAGAGACAAGCTCAGATCCAAAAATATTACATTCTCCTTTGCCGGCCCGGCGAAATTCAGAATTGTAGTGAATGGCCATCCAAGAATCTTCACGGACCCCAGAGCCCTTGCTGACCTACTAGAAGATCGCCGCGAACAAGAAATGGATCTATCGTCCGGCCTCTCGAACAAAAGGAAAACATGAACTCATCCACCTCTCAAGCCACCATATTGATTGTAGGCTCTCTAGGCCAACAAGCCTCTGCGTGGTCTTTAACAGGCTTCGTATGGTTCTAGCTCCATGCTCTGTGATCAGATAACGTCCGCTTCAACACTGAAGCCCTTCAGCTCATATGTTCACTCTCCTGTATCGTGCGTTTTCTGTTCTTATAGCTGTGTCATTGATTTCCCATACAGTTTGATACACTGCGTTTGCAGGACCATACCGCTTTTACGCAAGCAGGCCTCGTGCCTCAATACAATGTCACACTACTATTATTCACTAATGTTCTTCAATACTGTTATTTACTAATGCTAATCGTTTTGCCTTAGCGCGAACTGCTTATGCTCTCACGCCACGACCAATGTTTACTGCTATGTTTAACAGAACTTTCTCAACCGCAAAATCAGCTTGACGTGTAAGACAAGTTTCAGGTTTATTGATACTATCCTATTTCAAATGTCTAGGGAATTTACTAGCTACCAGCTTAGTACTCCTGCTTCCACCTAGCACAGTACTGCCGTCGCACTCCCTATGTACGTATTTCGGGGGGGGGGGGAGTAGTTATGTCAGGGGGGGAGAAAATGGAGCTAAAAGAGTTCAAAGAATCTCAGTTTTTCTTTTTGTTTTGTACTGTCTTTTGCTTATGTTCAATTACTACAGATATGGCACACGTCTCTCGTTGCATTCCAAAACCCTATTACAATGCTGTCTCTTATGCCCTGTTCTTAGAGTTGTATCTACACACACTGACCCACACTGTCTCCAGCACAAGGCGCTACACACAGGTATCTTTAGATTACCAGGCAGCTTCTCAGCGATGATACCCCACTCTGATGTCTAACACAAAATCACTAGTCGATGATCTCACGATAATCTCTCTTAATGTTAAGGGCCTCAACCATCCGGTAAAAAGAAGGAATGTTTCGAATATCTCACCAAATCAAGGGGGGACATTATATTACTCCAGGAAACCAAATTATCTGAGGATGACCTACGGTTCCTGAACGTCCATTGGGCGTCACACATATTGAACTCACCAGCGACTCATAAAAAAGGAGGGGTAATCACCTTACTAGCGAAAAAACCTAATCTAACACTAGTCTTGCATTCTCATGACGAAGGAGGAAGTCTTTCCGTTACAGACCTGCTAAGGGAGATATTGTCTGAAAGATTCCTGGCGCCTCCAAAACCCAGACAGTAGGGATTACACTTTTTACTCCGCCCCACACAAATCGTATTAACGCATCGACTTCATCCTAATTTCAAGCCCCTTCACACACCTAATAGAGGAAACTGAAATAGCCCCTAAATTGGTCTCTGACCACGCCTGTATCCGCACCAAGCTGGCTGGCTCCAAATCGATTCTCCCACCCAGGAGATGGCGCTTCAATGGCAAAACACTATCAGACCCCGCAAACAAATTAATAATAGCTAATGCCATTGATGAATACCTAACCTTAAATGACACCCACGACACTACACCCAACACCTGGTGGGATGCCCTGAAAGCCACAATCCAAGGGGTCATCATCAACATCAGAGCCAAGACGAACAAGACGCTAAATAAAGAGCTAGAATCTTTGGAACAACAGATTGGAACACTAGAATCCCAACATAAGTCCAACCCTCTGGACACTAAATTATTAGACACACTAACCAAAAAAAAGTACGAATACAACACCATTACCAGCAAATGAGCGGGGGTTTGAATCAACTGTTTCAAGGCCCTAAAACTCTGCGAGGGCAACAAAGCAGGGAAACTACTAGCCTCCTATCTCAAACATAAACAGAAACTGTTCACCATATCGTACATTAAAGATTCTAGAAACAACACACATACTAAACAATCTAAGATCCTCGACACGTTCAAATCATTCAACGAAGACCTATACAAAAATGACAAACCACTAGATGAATCAGCCTGCACTGACTACCTTGAATCACTTCACCTCCCCAAACTCTCAGAAACGGACATGACTCACCTAGGTTCCCAGGTCACTAACGCAGAGATCAAGGCAGCAATTACCACACTAAAGAATATTAAGGCCCCCGGACCGGACGGCTTCACGGCGTTCTTCTATAAGGCCTTTACAGATCAACGTAGCCCTCCGCTCCTTAACCTTTTTAACTCTACAGCGTCCAGCGGCAGTGTTTCCCCATCAATGAGCGAAGCGACGATCATAGTAATACCCAAAGAAGGGAAAGACAGCCCCTCCTCACTAAAAACTACCGCCCCACCTCTTTGATAAACCTTGATTGCAAAATATATGCAAAAGTATTGGCGACCAGACTAAACTCCATCCTCCACAAACTAATTAGTCCCGCGCAAGTTGGCTTCCTAAAACACCGGATGTCAAACGACAACACAAGACTGCTGTGCCACCTTCTAGAGAAAGCAAAGGCCTCTTCCTCCCCGTCGGTAGCGATAACCCTGGACGCGGAAAAGGCCTTTGACAAGGTCTCGTGGTCCTTCCTCCGGCAATGCATGCACTCCTTCATTCTTGGCGACTCCTTTGCCAAGATGGTGATGGCCCTATACTCTGCCCCATCTGCCAGGATAGCTATAAACGGGACCCTATCCGACCCGTTCCGACTTCACCAGGGAACCAGACAAGGCTGCCCTCTCTCCCCAGCTCTTTTTCTCCTAGCCCTTGAACCCCTCCTTACAGACATAAAAAATAATAGAGACATTGCGGGTGTTTCCTTTGGGGACACACGAGTTAAATTAGCAGCGTATGCAGACGACATCCTAATAACAACGGAAGACCCTACTAACTCCATCGCTGGGCTTATGTCCTCAATTGTCAAATACTCCTCCCTATCCGGCTACAAGTTAAATAGAGATAAATCCGAGGTAAAACCCCTAAATGTCCACACCTCTAGAGAAGTGTTAGGCGACTCTGGCCTAACTTGGCAAACTAACGTGATTAGATACTTGGGGATAGAATTTACCGATGACGTCCTAAGTACCCTTAAACATAATGAGAACACCACCCTGGCCAAAATCAAACGACTGCTTGACGGTTGGTCCCCCCGGTTCATCACTTGGTGGGTCGTATTGAAACCATAAAAATGATGATATCCCCCTTAGTCAACTACCTCATCACAATGCTTCCACTTATGCTTTCCAAAGAGTTTCATAGTAAATTAGACAAACTGATATCTTCCTTTCTATGGCAGGGTAAGAAAGCCAGAATTAGCTTAAAGAAATTACGATTAGATAAAAACTTAGGGGCAGTCAACTTGGCGGACTTCAAACTATATCAAATTGCCTTTTTTGGCAAAACACGGATCGTACTGGCTAACCTCACAGACGGAGTATACCATGGTGTGGCTCTCTGTAGAAAGGTCCATTTTACCAGGTCTCAACCCCTGCGCCCTGCTCACCATTAAACTCCGTCCCAACTTAGGCTCGGGCCCAATCTTCAAAAACACCAAAATGGCTCTTCTCCAAGTTAGCAAACACTTACCACATCAATTCCGACATTCAAATTGGGAATCGCTCTGGCACAATGCCGCCTTAACATACAAAGGGAAAACTCTAAACTACTCATCTTGGATAGAAAGAGGTATTCTATTCCCCCACCAACTCACCGAAAACTCGCTACCACTCACCTTTAGCGAACTACAGAACAGATTCCTCCTACACCACATAGAATTCTATAACTTTTTACACATTAAAGTAGCGCTAGCAAAAGCTAATCTAACACTAGTCTCGCATTCTCATGACGAAGTAGGAAGTCTTTCCGTTACACACCTGCTAAGGGAGGACGACCCCATTCATGTAATAAATATCTACGGCCCATATGCAGACGACCCGGACTTCTGGGACTTGGTCACCCGCTCATTAGAACCCATCCCGTCAGATGACATGTTGATAGTAGGAGGCGACTTCAATCTCCCCCTTGACCCGATTCTAGACAGACAATCCAAATGTTCTTTCCACCCATCTCGCTCGCATGACGCCCTCCTTCGCCTTTGTGACAGATATTGTGTAGAGAAGTGTTAGGCGACTCTGGCCTAACTTGGCAAACTAACGTGATTAGATACTTGGGGATAGAATTTACCGATGACCTCCTAAGTACCCTTAAACATAATGAGAACACGACCCTGGCCAAAATCAAACAACTGCTTGACGGTTGGTCCCCCCGGTTCATCACTTGGTGGGGTCGTATTGAAACCATAAAAATTATGATATCCCCCTTAGTCAACTACCTCATCACAATGCTTCCACTTATGCTTTCCAAAGAGTTTCATAGTTTCATTGTGGAGTGGTGTGGCTAACTGGTAAGAGGTGGCAGACCCGGAAGCAGAGAATGGCCCGGGACCAGGGTTCAATTCCCGACGCGGCAGGGTCGTGCACCTGGGTCAACGGACTCGATAATTCTCGCCTCTGTGCCTACTCTAACCAGGGATCACACTCGGCAACTCTGGGCATTAAGCTTGCCTCATCTCTACAACGGCCCCCCACAGGCGCTGGGGATGACTGGTTTCACCTTGGAGATACCCAGAAGGGACCATCTCACAGGGAAAGCCAGGACGGGTTCCCCAGCGGTCTTCAGCGCCAGGACACCCCGAGATGGGGTAACAGTGCGCTTTACAAGTATCATCATTACATTTACATTTTAGTAAATTAGACAAACTGATCTCTTCCTTTCTATGGCAGGGTAAGAAAGCCAGAATTAGCTTAAAGAAATTACGATTAGATAAAAACTTAGGGGCAGTCAACTTGGCGGACTTCAAACTATATCAAATTGCCTTTTTGGCAAAACACGGATCGTACTGGCTAACCTCACAGACTTGGTACCCATGGTGTGGCTCTCTGTAGAAAGGTCCATTTTACCAGGTCTCAACCCCTGCGCCCTGCTCACCATTAAACTCCGTCCCAACTTAGGCTCGGGCCCTATCTTCAAAAACACCAAAATGGCTCTTCTCCAAGTAAGCAAACACTTACCACATCAATTCCGACATTCAAATTGGGAATCGCTCTGGCACAATGCCGCCTTAACATACAAAGGGAAAACTCTAAACTACTCATCTTGGATAGAAAGAGGTATTCTATTCCCCCACCAACTCACCGAAAACTCGCTACCACTCACCTTTAGCGAACTACAGAACCTATTCCTCCTACACCACATAGAATTCTATAACTTTTTACACATTAAAGTAGCGCTAGCAAAAGCGGACCTGAATGACGTCACCCCATCCCTCCTCGGCTTCCTCACCTCACTTAACAAACTTGGCCACCAAGTCTCCAGAATATATAAACTTATTCGCCCACAATTTGTCCTCCCTAACCAAACCACTCCAGCTCTATTGGGACTCGTTCTCATCCACACCTACCTCGGAGGCAGACTGGGCCAGAACCTGGGAGTCCACCACTCGCCACAAAATAAGCTCTACACTCTCACAAACCAAGTTATGGCTACTTCATAAGGCCTTCTGGACACCTAGGAGGCTCTTTCTGCACAAAATCAAAGACGATGACACATGCTGGAATTGCAATGGTGGGCGAGGGGACCTTGAACACTTAATTTTCAGGTGCCCGTGCGTCTCCTCCTATTGGGACAGAATCTTTGATCTCATATCAAAAGACCTACATATCACCCTCCCGAGGGAATTCTCAACGCTAGTCTTCGGATTTGCCAAAGCCGCCACACTCAATGATAATGACTAAGCCCTACTCGACCTATTGCTGACGGCTGCAGTTAAAATCATAATCAATAATTGGAAAAGCACGAACAAAGCTTCTTTCCCCCATTGGCTAAATTGGGTCACTAACTTAAGAGGGGCTGACAACATAGCCCTCGCCTCAACCCCGTGGCGCCCGCCACTCAGGAGACTCCGGTCCTCACTAGATGTATACTTTGACCTACATAAGCCTCCTTGATACATCTTAGCCTCGCGACCATCCCTTTCTTTTACCTTCCTAACTAGCCTGCTGTGGTGGTAATGTTATCAATCTATGCCTTTGTATGCCTACCGTCATGTAATAATTGATGCAACTCTCCTATGTATACTTGTATGTTTAATGTACTGTATAACTTATGTTTTATTTAATTTACTGTAAATAATGCTGACACGACTCATGTGTATTCTCCATATGCCAACTTGTATTACTGTTTTGCTTACCCTTTACGTATGTACTCTTTATTTTGTTATTAACTTTTGTTCAGCTGTATATCTCTTAAGCTCCTAATAAAAAACTTTTGAACACAAAAAAAAAATATGATCATGTACTATACAAGATAAAAATATTGTGAGTTATACAAAGAAACAATCAGTTTAGCAGTAAATTAGATCATTATTACATTAAGTATTTGGAGTTATACCAATATGATGATGTGGAGTTGTCAGATTTTATTGTGTGTATAGTTTCTTTACAATGGCACTGGCTCTCAATATTTTGCTTTACAGGGGACCTCTTTACCTCTTTTGTTGAGTAGTGTGTCCCATGAAGGTTCTATGAGGTCAGATATAACTGAGGGCCCATTGAAACGGAATTGCTGTTGCTCTGAAGCTCTAAGCAGGACAAACCTGTTTCTTCAGCCCAGCCTACGCCAGATCGGCTCTGGTGGTTGGTCCTGGTCTTTTGACAACTGGAAGTCAGAATTTTTCTAAGTCCCAATACTTTGCAGTGGTAAGTCCCTTTTTCCCCAGCTCTTCGCCTACTCGTCCCAGACTTGGAGGAGACTCATGGGACATGATCCAGGAAAGGAATTGAATACGGTACAGAACAGGTCCACTTGTGACTGAGCAACTGAAATCCACAAAAAATGGGTTTTTCAGCTTTATTTTGTTCCTGTAGTCACACCGGAAGTTAGCCCAATGCCCCATAGAGCCCACTTCTTTGTCACAGGTGCAAGAAGGATCAGATCCCGTTCTTCAAGGGTCCTCTCCGGTTACAGCACACATGGTCTAGTCCTCTTCTGAATTTCCACAGGTTCTAGAAAGTGTTCAGAGGAGGGTGCTTTGAGGTACCATATTTATGGGTGCACTATCCAGTGGGTGGCTCATTTCTAACGGATGGGTTAAAAGGTCCCGGGGTAATCTTCCCCACCTTTTTAGCAGTTCTCTTTTGCCCTACAAAAACAATTCCTCGGTTCACCTTACTCCTAAAATCCAAGATGAGGGAACCCTTCCTCCCTTGTGAAGAGCCCACATGGCCACCCAGAAGTGTTACCAGGGAAATAACCAATCTTTCCCCCAGTGTCCACTCCAAAATTGGTTTCTGGAGCAGTTTTTTCCAACTAGATCTGTAGGCAGCCTGGCTAGTGTAGGCCTAGGGGAACAAAGGCTTGTCTTCCGCCAGGTCTCACTTTAGAGCTGCTTGTGAAAGGCCAGGTCTCACCTTGGCCCCTTTCAAGTTAATGAAGTTCTGCAACCTTCCCAACTGTCCCTGCAAGGTGAAGAAAAGTACCATCTCACACCACGCTATTGTCTCTGCGGCTTTTATGTCCCTTTAGTCACACAGGTCAGATCACTACCCCTTGGAGTCCATTTCTTTGTAATGGGTTTAAGATGGAGCTGATCCAGTCCTTGAATAGGAAGTAATTAAGGAAGTGATATGTGGGACTGTATTAAAATGATAATGGGCAAGACCAGTCTTGCCCTGAGATATAGATGGCAAAACATTAGTGAAGAGAAAGAAAAAATTATCCACAACAATCCCACAATGCAGGACGAATGAGAGAAAGAATCTGATTCCTCTAAAGAAAAGATGTTTGGACTACCGGGCTACTTGACCAAAGAAGGGCTGTTATTGGCTTGGATGTTGATTATAGAAAAATATTCTTGCTTAACCTACATTAAAAAATGAAATGAATCCAACCTAGTCAGTGACCCAAACATTTCCTTCAAATATTTATTCTGCTATTCAGAGGAAGAGGTGTGGCGCTGGGGCCAGGATGACTGACTCCAGAATCTGGGGATCACTGTTCGATCCCCGGTGCTGGCGGCAGATTAGCCCAGCACCATGTGACTCTGGGCAATAGCTAGCTTAATCTTCCCAAGTCCCTCAGCGCCTAGAGACCCTTACGGGTTATTGTTCACGCTTTACAAATGTGGATTATTATTATTATTATTCATACATTACATTCAATTACTATCTTTCATTTTTATATACTTTTTCTTACTTTTATGTCTCTATCACTCTTTTTTTATGCAACATTTTTTCATCATGTTTTCTTAAAAACCAAAAATCATGCTCATTAATCCCACCCAAAACTACAACATATAAATATCAGCAATGACTGAGTCAATACATGTCACAAACCACCCCACTTGTTGTTCCATCTCGCATTCAAAGCTCTATCCATACATTTCCCATGACCCCAAAGAAACCTTCAAGAACCCAACAAAGAGATCACTTCTTTTTTAGTCTCCCATTATTGCATCCTGTTTTTTTTTTACCAGAATAACATTATTGAAGTCTTACATTCAGATATGAGTTGGTTGTTGTTAATTTATGTCTGGAAGCCTGTATTGTGCGGTTTGGAATATTGTGTTTTGGAAGGGATTTGCTTTCATTTGCTTCTGAATATCTCATAGGAAACTGATGTTGCTCACATGGGAGAGTCTAAAAATAAATTCTAACAGTCATTGGGGTATACTAAGTATATCTAAGTATGAGTCATGTTCTAAGCGAGTAATATAATCTATTTCTATCTATCCTAAGGTAGTCTAAAGTAATCCCCATATTCCATATTACAGAACATAATTTAGCATATTTTGGGGTCCACTTCTTGTAGGTTGCTTGGATGTTTAACCTGGAAATGAGGAGAGCCCTCATCATGAGTACCTAAAGAAAGGATAGGACATGGTCAGATCACAAACAGAGATAAACAAAGCATTGACAGACTATTACATTATACACTGCCACTACATAATGGATGACCAATATCTGTGAGACTGTATCGAAGGGGGGGGGGTGGATATTCAGAAGCAACAATAAAAACCATGATCAAGGGGATGGCCAGTGGAAAAAATATACAGCTCCGGCTGCCTCCCTTCTAAATTTGATGTCACATACACAGAACTCATGGACCCGTTATCAACACAGCGCTGTGTTAGCACTCACTGACACTTATGTTATACCCTAATATGTCTTTGCCCAAGCCAAGGCAAGACACAGCAAACATGAGATCATAAATACCTCAGTTGATGCTCAATGCTAATTATAAAATAAAGAGTAAGGTCAAAGGCTAACAGGTTCCTCCCATTGCTGCTGCTTTCATGATTCCTCAGATCAGAGGGGTTCTTCCAAGGAACCAATATGTTGAACAAAAGAAGGATGCTTAAGGATCTGGGTGGATAACAGAACACGCTCCCCCACTAGCCGGTAGTGCTATCAATTGATATTATAAATGTATTTGAGACATCTATTTGAAAATGTGTATTAACTGTAATGGTTAAACTATTGCGTGGCACCAGAATCCCTAATTCGACCTCCCTGATGTGAGAATCCGAACCGGGCATGTGATCTCTGATCCCTACAGTATTTGTAGGAACGCATAGCAGTGATGCCCTCTGTCTCCACTCCTTTCTGGAGCCCTTGACAAACCTACTGAGATTAGAGGCAGATCCCACCATATTTTTCTTTATGCAGTCCATATGATGCTGTTCCTGAGCAATGCACAGAATGAAGCTTAATAGTTTGTTGGGGCACTAGAGGTATTTGGTGAGGTCTCCAAGTTTGGTGAACTGGCTAAATGGGCTAAATTTGAGAGTTTGTTATTGCACGTGGAGTCCAAAAGAAGGATTAGGAAACTTGCCATTGCCATGGAGTGGGCCATGCTAGCCTTTCCCTTTTCAGGGAGAAAATCGCCTGCACATTAAATTATAAGAGGGCTGTAAGTTACATAGCGACAGGGGTCCCAGCTCATGTTGGTTGAGAATGAGCAGGGGTGATCATGGGTAGCAGACAACTAACTTCAAACTTCAACCGACTCCCCAGTCGAGTTAGGTGCTGGCCTGTTGGGAGGGAGCACACACGCGCCACTGCGGGAGCGGGCAGCCATCTTGGGGGGGCAGCGCGTTCAACGCTCTAGTGTTTGGTCCTTGATTACTATATAAGAGGATGCAAAAGCGGACACGCGCAGCGGGCCCGCCAAAAGCAGGCTCGTCTGCGCCCAAACAAGCCCAGAGGCCAGGGACGCTGTCCTTTTTAATGATCAAAAGCCTGGCAGAAATTAACAAAGTTTTGTTTGTAAATTGCGCTCAGAAGCTCCCACACCACACATCCTAGAAGGGCCAGTAAGTTGTAGTATATGTCAATTCCAAATGGCTATTTCTGCAGGGGACCCACAATTCTGTGGAACAATACTAGAACCAGCTGGTAAGAGACAGAATCATATTATGTGTAACGTTAGATCCCTCGCCAAACATCCATATGAAATATAGGATATGATTGTTTTGCATGACCCCGATATCTGTTTCTTCATGGAAACATGGATGGGTCCCGCTAATCAGCCTCTGATTACACTGGCCATACCTGAGAATTATACACGTATTCATCTGGATAGAGAGACAGATTGCTCACCTGCTGATTTCTTTTTCATTGAAGGCGTTTCGGACTGCGAGCATCAAGGACTCGCTCTTCCTGACGGCTGTTCGGTTTTTAAGCCTTCACTAGTTGTGGAACCCGCTTCGCCTGCACTTTCCGGCATAGCGCTTTGGAAACTCTAGCGCTTGGGCTTCTGAGGTATTGGGGAAAGCAGGGCTGCGAGCGAGGGGAGGCGCAGGACTTCCAGTCCCAGGAGCGCCTTACCCTCGGCCTCTTCACCAGCTGACCCGCTCTCCCTGCTGGCTCCTCCCACACCTCAGCGCAGCTAAAGCCTGCTCGTCAGCTGCCTTGGTTGATTGCTCACCTGCTGATTTCTTTTTCATTGAAGGCGTTTCGGACTGCGAGCATCAAGGACTCGCTCTTCCGGACGGCTGTTCGGTTTTTAAGCCTTCACTAGTTGTGGAACCCGCTTCGCCTGCACTTTCCGGCATAGCGCTTTGGAAACTCTAGCGCTTGGGCTTCTGAGGTATTGGGGAAAGCAGGGCTGCGAGCGAGGGGAGGCGCAGGACTTCCAGTCCCAGGAGCGCCTTACCCTCGGCCTCTTCACCAGCTGACCCGCTCTCCCTGCTGGCTCCTCCCACACCTCAGCGCAGCTAAAGCCTGCTCGTCAGCTGCCTTGGTTGATTGCTCACCTGCTGATTTCTTTTTCATTGAAGGCGTTTCGGACTGCGAGCATCAAGGACTTGCTCTTCCTGACGGCTGTTCGGTTTTTAAGCCTTCACTAGTTGTGGAACCCGCTTCGCCTGCACTTTCCGGCATAGCGCTTTGGAAACTCTAGCGCTTGGGCTTCTGAGGTATTGGGGAAAGCAGGGCTGCGAGCGAGGGGAGGCGCAGGACTTCCAGTCCCAGGAGCGCCTTACCCTCGGCCTCTTCACCAGCTGACCCGCTCTCCCTGCTGGCTCCTCCCACACCTCAGCGCAGCTATATTTTCTTACTTGGTACCGCAAAGCGGGAGCGCGCGGGAGCGCGCGGGAGCGCGCCGGGAGAAGCCCGGGACAAGGGCGGGCCCTCTGTGGCCCTCAGTGGGCTGAAGTAGGCTGGGCTGGGCCCACTCCCTAACTTTCTTTTAAACAGAGATATTATTTTTGATTAATCCCATTGAATGCGTGTTAAAGTAGGCAACTGCTGTTTATCGAGTGACTTTATTCTTGCCTATGATTGTTTGCTTGTGTGATTAGATAGTATCTATTTTTTTCGTATTTATTACTTGTGTATTGGCATCTTATATTCCCCACTTTATTATAGTTCGATCCTTGTTATAGTATGACTGCCAAAAAGTTGAGATCTGGAAGAGTGTTGGGGGGAAGATCTACAGCTAAGACTAGATCAAACCCCCTTCGAAATAAGAATATTTCAACGATTCAGTTGAAAGGTCAAACCCAGATTTTCCAGCTCTGGGAGAAAGCGTTAGATGGTGTTTCCCAGGAAAATATTGTCTCTGATAAAAGCTCCTCCCTGGTCTCAACCCCTATCACATCTTTGGCTTGCCAAAAGAAGGTGGTGGAACTGGGAACTCCTGGTCTAAGCCCATGTATTTCTGGGGATATTTCATCTACGACTTCTGTACTCCTGGAGAATGAGAAATGCTTAATTTCCAGTCAAGTTAATCCCAGTAACTCTAAGACTTTATTAACTTCTGTAAATGTTTTGCACAACGGGTCCTCGTCCTTCACTAAGCTGAGGGAGGATATAAATGAAGAATCACAGCCCCTGATTATTGACCCTGTGCTGTGCAAACGTTATTTGGGTGACGTCCCTAGGGCATTATCAGAAGTTGTAAAGTCTCCTATGGGCGCAACTCCTTCTGGCCTCCATCTTTTTAGTAGTACCCCTTCTCTCAACTCGCAAGATCTTTCATTTAAAACAAACATGTCTTCAAGTCCATTGCTCAATATAACCGGGATTGAGGTCATCAATGATCCTAGCCTGAAATGTTCAGAGAAACCTATATCTGAATATTTACTTTCTTTGGAACAGTTGCTATCCTCAATTCTTACGCTACTTAATAAATTCGTGGGTAGCTCGGATTGCGTACTGGACTCTGTTACCCAAATTTTAAAGGTTTTATTAACAAAGACCTGTGAAAGGAGTTGTGGCTCTGATTCTCCCACTTTAATACCTCCCATTAATGTTCGGGCTAATACATCTTGCCTGGTGATTGAGAATACGCCGGTGGCTCCTGTAGTGAAGGACGTGTGTCCTAATTTGAAATCCTCCGCTTATAATTGTATAAGTGATTCCATCCCAGGTATTGTTGCTGAGGAAAATAATTTGGTAATTCCTAATGTTATTGCCGAAGTGGCAGTATACCCTATTTTTGATCTCGAATCTAAGGGGTTGGAATTGGAGGAAAAAGCGGAAAAACAGGTAAAACCCAAGGGGGGGAAAAAGAGGAAGGCTCTCCGCAGATTCCAAAAAAGGAGGCAGAGACAAATTCTCTTTGAGAATCCCAAAGTTTCCTTTAAGTCCCCCTCTGTGGAGGTTGAAGATAACAAGGACAAGGATAAGGTATTTCTGAAGCTTGATCCAATTAGGCCATCCTCTGATTCTTTGGGGCGCTCCCTTGATTCTGATGAAACTATTATGAACTGCTCTAAATTAAATCTAACTGATCAGGGTATAGGAAAAGAAAAATCTTTGCCCCACCGTTTAGTTGAAGAAGAAAGACGTTCCACCTTGGTGGCTACCACTTCTTTAAATCCTTCTGCACCTTCTTTCCAGACCCGGATAGAGGGGGCAATTGTGGGCCAAAACACCGTTCATAAATCCACGGAACTCTGTACTGATTCTTTGTTTTTGGACTTTGTCCCATTATTTGATAATGATTTAAGTCTGAACAGATCTTTTCTGTTGAAATGTTGTAAGGTTATTGAGGGACTGAATCTAATCAAATCTAGCGACATTGACCTAGTAACAGTATTGGGATCAGGGTCCACGTCATTTACTAGGGTAAGATTCTACTCAAATTTGATAGTAAATCTAATATTAAATAAAGCTGAACTTTTTCAGAGCCAGGGGATTGATGTGGTGCCATTTACCGCCATTAGTGGAGATAATCACATGGCGAATGGTCTTCTTAGGGGATTGAGTTCGGTTGGTCTCTCTCAACCTTTTGATGACTTAAAAATTCGAGTGTCAAAAACTAAAAGGATAGTAACGCATCCCATTCTCTCCCCTATAACAATAAACAGAGGTTTATTTGAAAATGATCAGCAATGGAACTGGTTACCCGGTGCCCTGGTGACTAAGGTGACGGACAACCCTAGACTGTTCTCTCACCTTTAGCAATAGTTTTTCTGTCATCTCCTGGAATGCAGCTGGTATCAATAATAATCCTGAAAAATTGTCATATCTTTTTTCCTTGAATGCTAATATAATCTGCATTCAGGAAACTTGGTGTACTGATAAATTGAATATAGTGAAGGATTATTATGTATTGGAGGTGGCGGCAACCCCCTCTAGCAGAGGTCATGCAAAAGGGGGAATTGCCTGTCTTTTATCAAATACAATAAAGTGGAGTTTCTCTCATTATACAGATCCCAGCAACCTTTTTCAGGCTGTGACCCTCTCCAACTTAGACAAAATTGGGGAGAGTCACTCTTTAGTTATAATAAATGCCTATATTCCGCCTGGTGATCCTTTTAACACCTTGATGAAGCAAATTTTTACTTTTATTAGACAAATTAAAAAAACAACCCCTCTCTCTAATTTTTTGTTAGTTGGCGACTTAAATTGTAAAGTGTCCAATTATAGTCTAGAATTATTTAGGAATAAAGAAAAAGAGGAGGTTTTATTGATACCCCAAGCCATTTTTCCGGATAAAATAAAAACAAACAAACGGGGCAAATTGCTGCTGGAAGAATTATATAGTACGGAGGGACTCATAGTTAATGGTAGGCTTCCTTCTGATGTCCCTGCAAACTATACCCATAGCTCCTTCAACAGCAAATCAATTTTAGACTATATAATTGTTGACCAACCTATTTTCCCCTTGTTAAGGGATTTGGTGGTCATGGACACTAGCCTTAGTGACCATAATGTTATGGTACTAACGCTCTCTTTAGTGCCTCCGAATTCTGATACCTGGGTGTTGGATAGGGAGGTGGTCTCCTTTCAAAAAACAGGAAGATGTTTTTGGGATTATAAAGCCATGAAGGATCTAGAACCCCTTCTTGAAAAAACTGTGTCCAATTTAAATAATTGGCAGGGGGTGGAACAGTGCTCTTTTGATGTTTTTATAAAGGAGGTCATCTCTGCTGTTAAAAAATCGAACCTAACTAGGAAAAAAAAACATCCTCCCAAAAGCGGTTGTTTCCCTTAATAAGGAAATAAATAAATTGGTGAGGGAACAATATATATGTGGTGCGGTAGAAAGATCACAGAAAATATCCCTTCTTAAAAGGAGGCGGAGCAGGTTAAAGAAAAAAATGAAAAGAGAAAAAGAGGACATGTTATGGATTGGATTGCGAGAAGCCGCTGTCCATGGGAACGCTAGACAATTCTGGACCCTTATTGGGGAAGGATGTGGTTCTAGAGTGCGCCCATCTCCAATTCCTATCTCCGAACAAACCTGGGTTAATTACATCTTAAGTCTGTATGCAAAAAATGATCGGCTTGTGCAACTTAGGGGAATTGAGGAAAATACTACCCCCATAACTGAATACCCCTCAGTACTATCCATAGAATTAGCTATAAGAGACATGCGTTCATCAGGTGCCATGGGTCCTGATGAACTCCCGATATCAGTCTTAAAACAAAATCCAGTATCCTGGAGCAAAATCCTATTTCCTCTTTTTAGGATTTGTTACCTTAAAAAATATATTCCAGCATCCTGGAAGGGGAGTATTCTGGTTCCGCTATTTAAAAAGGGTGATAGGAATTTGCCTATCAATTATCGCCAAATAGCTCTTCTAGACGCTATCGGGAAAGTGTTTTGTAAATGTCTATTATCACTAATTAATGATTGGGTGGCGCTAAAACAAATCCTTCCCCTAGAACAAGTAGGCTTTCGTAAGGGCCACGGAACGCTGGACAATCTTTCCGCTCTTCAGACAATTACTGATAAATACATAGGGGTACGTGGCGGAAGAGTCTATGTGGCCTTTATAGATTTCTCCACAGCATTTGACAAGGTTGACCGTCCACTGCTGTGGAGAAAGCTCGCGGCTATGAGAATGCCGACATATCTATTAGATATGATTCGGCTGTTGCATACAGACACCTGGTGCCAGGTGTTGCAAGGAGGAGACAGGGGGCTCTCTAAGATTATTCCTTCTTGCAATGGTCTTAAGCAAGGTTGTTTACTTGCCCCGTTACTCTTTTCGTTATATATTGCTGATTTACCCGCCTCTCTCTCCTCTTGCGATGGTATAGCTCCAATTCTGGGCGGAAAACACATCTCATGTATGTTATATGCGGATGATATCATAATAATGGATCTTATGCCCAAAGGTCTTGCCAAACGCCTCCTTGCTCTACATGAGTATGCAGTTGTTCATTTCCTAAAAATTAATGCAAGTAAGAGTAAAATTATGTGCATCACAGGCCGGAAAAAACATAAATTCAGGAATTTTTCCTGGTCCGTGGGAGATGACAAACTGGAGGTTGTAAAGAATTATGTTTTTCTTGGAAAAGTAATTTGTGATAATTTAAGTGCCAAATCCCACACCGACAACAGTGTCCGAAAGGCATTAGCTCAAGGAAGAAGTCTAAATTCACTGTACTCGGCACTGGGAAAAAGGCATTTTTCTCATTTACTTGAGGTCTTCAGGGCAAAGGTCCCATCCACCCTTCTATATGGTTTAGAATTAATTGATATAAAGCACTGGGATTTCTTAAATAAGGTGGAGGGGAAATTGCTAAGAAGTATTTCTTCAGTCAGTTCCGCCTGCTCCGTGGCAGCCTGCAGACTTGAGTTCGGTCTGCGCAGCAGCTGGGTGCAAGGCTTGGCAGCTGTGGTGCGCTGGGTCGCAAGCATAGCCAGAGGAGAAGAGGGGACTATGAGGTTCCTCTTAAGGACTGAATTATTGGGAGGTTTAGGGGAACACTCCTTGATTGTTAGCAACTTTAGAAAGGCTGTATCCCTCTTGCAATTGGAAGAGAGTACTCTCTTTTCTTTATCTGCATCCCAGTTAAAGTCTGTCCTGAAGGAAGCCACTTGGGACCTTAGTTTTAGACTAGACCTTACTGCTACTTTTGATAAGAAGGGTGTCAATCTTCTTACTGATTCATTTGCAAGAAAATCCGCCCAACCTTACGCCACTTGGAACTTACCTCATGGTATTAGGAGATTTTGGTTTTTATTGAGACAAGATTTGTTACCCCTAAATAATCTTTTGTCTAAATGGCATGGAGTATCTGCAATTTGCAACTTTTGTCATCTCTCTACCCAAGACCGAATACATGTACTTTTGATATGCCCAGCGTTGCGTTCTCATCGCAGTAAGTGGATAAGACAAGTATGTTTGCAAATGGGTATTCTAAATGTGAATTCTTTTATGTATGCTTTATATAATCCCCCCAATGAGAGATTTTGTTTTCATATTTTTAACTTCTTTAAATGCTTTTTAGAAATTTTTTGAAGACCGGCATGCTTAATAATGTGTCACTCTGTGTTCCAGTAATTGTCATTGCTATGATTTGCCTACCTTCACTGAGAATGGTATTTTGTATTGTACTTTTTCTTTATGTGGACCTCTAACGAGTTCCAAAGCATAATAAAGATTGAAATTGAAATTGAATTGAAAATTGATAGAGAGACAAAAATTGGAGGAGGCATCGCTATTGCCTTTAAAAGTCACCTGGTCGTGATTTGGGTCTGGATGGTCAGTAATATGACTGTCTGGAACTAGGAATTTTTAAGGTCTCATTGTTGGCGTCCGATTATTGGTACGCGCCTTAATCTACCGGCCTCCGGGTCCCAAAGCTAGATTTATAGACCTTCTGATGGAACGCCTTGACCTGCATGTACTTGCGGCAAATAAGTTTCTTTTGCTTGGAGTCTTTAATTTCCACTGGGAAAATTCGACAGACCCCGAGGTAAATAAACTCTTCTCTGGAATTAATGGGACTTACCCAAAGGGTAGAGGGCGGCACACATGGAGCAAGGCACCTATTAGATCTGGTCTTTACCAACATAGACCAGTTAAGGTGCGACCCTCCTGATCCCCCCTCCTGGGTGGATCATTATTTGATCTCGATTAATATGCAGCAACCAGGCCAGAAGAAGGCCAATCACCTCGTTAGACAGACCCCTAAACATAGTAGGACCTGGCGAAAGCTCTCGGCAGAGACTTTTAACAAGGTTTTTTCCCTGGGTTTGGCTACCGATATTGGGGATGTATCTACTAAGCTGGAGGCATTTAATACTGCTCTGGAAACCGCCTTGGATGTGGTTATACCCCTTGGTACACGGTGGAACCTAAAATGAAAAAAGCTAGTTGCAGGCGTCTGGAAAGAATGTGGCGCTCCAGTAAGACTGATGAAAATACACAGGCTCTAGCAAAATACAATCTCATCCTACAAGGGGCTAGGCGCCAGTTTATTATTACCCATTTTGAAAATGCCAGAAATTCTCCTAAAACATTGTTCGGTATAGTGCGGGATTTTAGTGTGCAGTCAGGATCCTGTGGAATCGCAGGAAATATGTAAATCCCTAGCACTTTACTTTCACAATAAAATTTCAAAAATGTATGAGAACTTTCCCCCACCAGTCCCACACGACGCACCTTTTTCCAGCTCATTTGAGAAGCAGAATGAGAGTGTAGCTAGCTCCCTTAGTAGTTCTGCAATGATTACGACAGAGGAGGTCATGAAAGGTCTTGCGATGGCCAATTTCAGGGTCACCCTCAGATCTCTGCCCGCCGAAAACAATGGCATTATTAGCAACCTGCTGTGCCCCAGTCATCAGAGACATTTTTAATCTTTCAATCCACATGGGACTTTTCAGCTATTTGGAAGGAGGCATTTGGGTGCCCTATTCTGAAAAAATTCATGGCGGACCCTCTAATTCTTGGTAATTACCGTCCCATTTCTTTGCTACCTTTGTTGAGCAAAATATTGCAAGGTATTATCAACCGACAATTAAGTACCTATTTGGAAGATAACCATCTCCTGGATCCATCACAGTCAGGGTTTCGGCCAGGCTTTAGCACAGAGACCGCAATTCTGGCTGTGACCGATTCTCTTAGACAGACCATTGATGTGGTGGGCTCAGCAATTCTGATCCTCCTGGATCTCTCCGCAGCTTTCGATACCATCTGGCATTCTAGGCTGACGGAGAGATTTGTAGCCTCTGGTATTAAGGGAGTTACACTTAAGTGGCTTAATCACTTTTTGTCTGAGAGAACACCAAATGGTGATGCTGGGACCTTACACCTCCGAAAAAATACATCTTGACAAGGGCGTTCCGCAGGGTGCTTGTTTAAGCCCAACCCTCTTTAACCTATATATGGCACCATTTACAAGGCTTGTTGAGCGTCTGGGTCTTGAGATCCTTTCGTATGCTGACAATACGCAGCTTATATTTACGATCGGTCCGAACCCAGCACTCAACAAAACCCACTTTGCCACTGGTATGCTTGCCATCTCCAACTGGATGACTGCTGATTGTCTCCCGTTAAATCCGGAAAAAAACGAAGTGATGCTTATGGGGAAAGACATGGATGTCTGGTCGGAGGATTGGTGGCCGGTTCAGCTGGGCCTTGCCCATCCCCCCCCCCCCGCCCCCCCCACCCCCCCCCCCCCCAAAACCTGGGTCTAAAATTGGACCGGGTTCCTAGTATGAAAGATTACATATCGACCACGACAAGCTCGTGTTACTATGGCCTTCGGCTCCTGAGAAAAATTCTACCTTACATACCCATCTCCCACCGTAGAACATTAGTACATAATATGGCAATTAGCCGCCTGGATTACGGGAACGCTTTGTTGGCGGAAGTAGGAGAGACATTGTTGGCCAAACTTCAAGTAGTTCACAATACTGCAGCCAGAATGATTCTAAATCAACCTGCAAGTTCATCTTAGGCTCCTCTGTTGAGAGAACTGCGCTGACTGTCAGTAAAGAAGAGATACTTTTTCAAGATTTGCTGCTTGATATACAATGCACTGAATGAAAGAGGCCCCCTGTACTTGCGGAAAACACTACAGAAATACTCTCCTTGTAGGAATCTCAGATCCTGTGCTCGGGATCTTTTACAGATTCCCCGAATTCGGCTTGTCCGTACGGGAGGTAGAGCCTTCTCATTTCTAGCTCCAAGGTATTGGAATCAACACCCGCAGGCTTTACGTAAAATCCCAAGCTATAATATCTTTAGGAAACAGCTGAAAGCCTTTCTGTTTTAGTAAGTTTGCTTGATTTATCTGTACTCCTCCCTCAGAAATATTCTGCCTAGCCAGCGCCGTGATGCCCCAGGGTGATTTGAGCGCTTTATAAAAACCTTTACATAACATAACATAACCTAATTACACCAATGGGATATGACTGTGACACATGGCAAAATGGCATCCAACGTTTCTAGACAAAGCCATGAGACCGGTTTTAGTTGCCAACAGGGCAAGTGCATTTTAATAATTGTTCATGAAACTTTGAACAGTAAAGTGACATTGTTGTGTTGAACACAATGGCTAAGAACACCTGAACGTTTACTGGAGATACAAGCAAATGTGAAGCACTGTTTTTCTTTACTTGTAAATCTATAAAATGTGTTTAAAAGAAAACAGTCAGCTATGAACCACGAAAATAAACTGACTATTGAGCTGAAGGCAATGTATCCAACTGAAGAATGAGAAGCATGTAGCTGTGGACCAGTAAGTAGAGAGGAGAGAAGGAGAATGTCCTGCTCTGTAGCGGATGCCTGTCACTGGACTCATACACACATGCTGTCAAGGTCAAACATGTGTTTTAATGCATTAGCATATTATAGCCAGACATCTTGGCTTTGTCAGTTTCAATTTGCACTTCCAGTTATGTGACGTGCCCAAACCTGTTTAAATCTGCCTGCTCCTCTTCAAGTATCTGCTCCCTTTGCTGCTATGCTGTGTTCAGGATGTTCTGTGACAGGTCAGCTAGCAGACGGCAATGAGTGGGCTGAGACGTAAAGCCTCTTTCAAAATTACTGCCACTTGCCCCATCAGTGAGTGTGTTGGGCCTGTCCATATTAGGAAGTGCATCAGACTTGTAATATCAGGATTTGTCGATGAAAGCGAGTGGGAGCAGCCTGCTCTTTCTCCTGAAAGTTTCTGAAAGATTAGCATTAGTACCCATTAGAAACAAAACATGCTAAAAGTCAGAGGCTCAGTGAATGTGTGTGGGTGCTGCACACTATTATCAAGCTGGTGCGTTTTATACGTTTTGTGTGCTGCCTCCGATTGGTGCCTGCTTACACCACTAACAATGTGAATATGGCCTGGCCCCTAATGGCTGCCAGGACTCAAGGGCGCACTACTTACAAAAAACAATTATTCCGTTATAGTATTTTCAGTTGTATTTAAACCATGCGTATTCAATGTATTATACAGTTGAAATTTGACCATTACATTTCCATAAAACAATTTGTGAAGGCAATCATAAATACACAAACCAGAAGTGATTAAATCATAATTGTTGCAAAACATTACAAAAAACCCAATGCATTTCGGGGCTATAAAGCCCCTTCGTCGGGGGTCTGTTGATAAAAAAGAAAGAAAAAAGGAAACTTGTTACTGTTGGTGCTCATGGCGTTCACAGTTGCCATCTTATTATCTGATCACTAATTATAAATCTTACCTCAATCTTTGAGGAAAAGCTAATTTTTCATGAAGCTAATTTCAATTATTGCGCTGCTAATCTGCGAAAAAATAATTATTTTCATTTATTTTTAAGTCCTTTTCGTGGACTAGTTTAGTGAAATTAAAAAGGAAGTTTTTAGATTTACCTGTAACTTGTTTATAAATGGGGCTGTGGGTAGATTGCTGCTTATTTCCAATGGTGTTCACCCTGTTTTTTGAACAATAAAGTATGAATATAACACTACTGGTTCTTCCCGTCTATATACCCAGGTTATTATGACAATTAATAAATTACCTGTTCGTGTGTAGTTTCTTGAATCTCATTCGTTTTGGTCATATAGACAAGAGCTCTAAAAAATGTAGACTTTAGTTTAGAATGATGTCCCTTTTTTAAAAAAAAGAACAATTATAGAAGCATCAGGATGGTTCGATGTCAGTTACCTTATTCAGCCTAGCGTGAAGTCTTCACACTCGCCAACCCCATGTTTCTAACAGTGTCCTGCACGGAAATGGGCATTGATTTTAACTATACCGACTCGTGTGCTGTAAAGCATTATTTTGTAGACAAGAAAACTTTAAATGAATTACCTGCGGTCCTACGCTGTTGTGCTTCGGTACCGCGGTGTCTGTTCAACTTTGGTCGGCTGCCGGTTATTAAAGAAGTGAGAAAAAGCAACATATCCTTAGTTTACTGCTTCGGCTCTGTTTTTTGAAATTGCTATTTATTAACGCATTGCGCTGTGCATTGCCTGCTTACCGAGTTTTAATGATTTAAACCGCCACGATTACGAGTCATCACCGCTACCAGGCTCAAGCCGAGGGTTCTGTTGAATCTAGCTAATCCCTTATCTATTTTCACTCCAGTTAGTTTATCGAAATAGTTGAAGGACTTCCTTTTTTGTATTTTAAGCAGCGGCCATATTTAAAAGGTATAAGATTGGTGAAATGGCCATATTTATGAGTGGCTGCCCTATTTTTACTACGTCCTTTATTCTCTATGCATCTTCAAAATTAACCTGATTTAGAAATCAAATTAATAGATACGACCTATTTCACATCGGTTATCTTCCTGATCTATCTTAAAATATGTTTTGATTAATAGATCGCAGTTCAGTACTTATGGGTAAAGCTAAATACATTTTTTGAGCACTGATTATTGAACCATCTGAAACGCTATAAAATACATTATATTGGTTAATTCAATTGTAGTGCCTACATAACAACATTCAGTCAATTGTAACCTAAATAGACAATTTAACAGAAAGTCTGATATCATTCTGCCTATATACAATCTAAATTTAACTTTTGTTGTGGTGTGTGAATGTTACTAATTTTGGAAAGTGGGTGTGTGTTAGAGTTGTGTTCCGCGTGTCGCGAATTCGAGTGTCTTAGTCTGGCTGACCTTATTACTGTTCATAGGAAGCAGATCATCTCCATTTTGTCATTTAGTCCAAATGGAACTAGCGTCTGCAATCGTCGTATCCAGTAGGCTTCCCTTTGGAGAAGTATCTTAGCATTATCAAAACCCAATTTTTGTACTACTTGTTCGATTATTTGAAATCTCAACTGTGCTATGGAATGTCTCAATTCTATCCAGTGTTTGGCCAATGGTGATGTTACATTTCGATTTCTTATACGGCTCTTATGCTCAGACAAACAAATTTTTAATTTTCTGTCCGTTTTTCCGACATATAAAAGCCCGCAGGGGCATTTGATGGTATATACAACATGTTCTGAATTGCAGTTTGCATTATGTTTGAGAGGAATTTTTTCACCTGTTCTTGGATGTAGTATTACATTCCCTGTGATTGCATTGTTGCAGTTCTTGCAGTTGTGACATTTTATCGTCCCTTTGTAAATCCTTGTCTCATCTGTGTCACCTATGAATTTGTTGGGTTTGTTCAATAGCTCTTTTAGATTTTGAGCCCTCTTGTAGGCAAACAACGGCTGATCAAGAAATAACCAACCGAAGTCCTTTTCAACTTGAAGAATTTCCCATCTTTTTTTGATGATCCTTTTTATATCCCATGATGCTGTGGAATATTTGGACACGAAGACCATTCTTTTGTTAGTTGATTTGATTTTCTTCTGTAGAAGTTCACTTCTAGGGATTGTCTTAATTTTCTCTATTTGAGCTTCAAGCAATTTTTTGGGGTATCCTCTGTCCAGATATTTCTCTTTTTGTTCTTCCAATGATCTTTCACAGCTCGTGGAGTCAGATGAAATTCACTTTATTCGCATAAATTGTGACACTGGAAGATTGTTGATTAAATTTGCCGGGTGGAAGCTTCCATAGAGTAATGCTGTGTTTTTGTCTGTTGGCTTTTTGTACACACTTGTGTGAATGAGATTATCTTTGATTTCAACCATTACATCTAGACATGGTAAAGCCTTCTTTTGTAAATTGTACGTGAACTGAATGCAAGGATTAGCCAAATTGAGACTCTTGATGTTTTGGACTAATGCTGCCGGAGATTTTTTCCAAATTACAAAGATGTCGTCTATAAAACGTTTATAATAGACAATTCCTTCTTGCCATGTTGGGTCTTGTAGAATGAAGTCTGATTCAAATTTTGCCATAAAGATATTTGCATAAATGCAAGCTCCGGGAAATCCCATTGCTGTCCTGTTCAATTGAATGAAGAATTCATTTTGCCAGGTGAAGTAACTGTTTTCTAGGCAAAATTCCAATAGCTGTATAATCATGCACTTCACTTCTTGAGGTTTATCTACAGTCAATAATGCCCATTCCATTGCTTCCAACCCTTGTTTGTGTGGTATGGAGGTGTACAGTGATGTCACATCAATTGTGCAAATTGTCCAATCTGAGATTGATTCAAGATTAACTGTCGTTAAAAAGTCAGACGTATCTTCTAGGTATATGGGCCATTGGTGTATGAATGACTGCATATGTAAATGTGTTGTATTTGTATAGCGCGAACAGTCACCCGTAAGTATCCCGGCGCTTGTACTCCTACCACAAGGAAACCCCTCCTGGCTTTTCCTTGTGAGGTGTCCACTCCTGGGCATCCCATGGTGAAACCAGGCATCCCTTGTGTATCGGGGGCCGTTGTGGAGACTAAGCAAGCTATTGCCCAGAGTTGCAGCGTGGGGCCCATGCTTAGATTCAGCACTGAGGCGAGAATATCCAGTCAGAGGAATTTAAGCCCGATCCCGCCGAGGCGGGAATCGAACCCTGGTCCCTGGCCAGCACTCTGCATCAAGGTCTGCCGCTCTAACCATTGAGCCACACTTCTCCACACATATGGCTGTCTATATTTATCCCTAAGTTCTCAAAGATTGAAGAGCATCCGGATACTATTGGTCTGAACGGTGGGTTCCTCAGATCTTTATGAATCTTCGGTAAGAAGTATATTCTTGGCCTCCTAGGGTATATCTGCCTCAGGTAACGTTTGGTTGTAGAATTAATCCAATTCAATTCTTCAGCCCGTTCCAAAATTTTGTCAAGAGTCTGGGCTATTTCCATTGTTGGGTCCCCATCCAGTTTTGCATAAGTGTTTACATCATTCACATGTTCTGTGCCTTTTTGTAAATAAAAACTAGAATCCATGATCGTAAGGCCTCCTCCTTTGTCCGCCTTTTGGATTGCGATTGCAGGTTTTTGGCTAAGGATTGTAGCGTACTGTACTCGGCTCTTGTTAAGTTGCTCAATTTTCTTTTGTATTGGATCTTGCTTAAATCCGCCTTAACCAAAGTTTCGAATGTATCCAAAGATTTGTGTGAGACTGGGGCCAAAAAAGTGCTTTTGGGTTTAAATTTGATTTCCTCACTTTCCTCTGTTTGGACTGGGTTTACCATTGTAAAGAAATGCTTAAGTCTTAGTAATCGCATGAATTTAAAGAACGCCACGTCTGTCTCTAATTCGTTGGTTTGGTAAGTCCCAACGAAAGTTGTTCCTTTGCTCAACAGTTGTTCTTCAAATTTTGTTAGAGAATGTTTGGAGATATTGATCACGAGGTTTTGGTCTGGCTCCGTAGGCCCGTTTTCCTTTCTCTTTCCTTCTCCTTTTCCTCTTCGCGTTTTTTTTTCTGTTTGTTGTACTGTTGGTTGGTCCGGTGGTTTGCTGGGCTGTTGGCCCTTCTCAAAAAAAGCATCAGAAATTGATGTAGATGGTGTTTCTGTGGCAGCTGACATCACTGGACTTGCATTTTGAGTTTACTGTTTACTGATAGGTTGCCTAGAAGTATTAGTGTCACTGTTGGATACTCCACTTTCATCTGATTACGCTGCTTGTGGCTTTTTACTTGTGTATCTCCTTTTGGCAAATACTTCTGCCCAAGTGTATGCCTCGTTGAGCTTATAGTCTATCGTGTGGCGTTTGAATTTACGCAATTTTGTTTCTTGCAATTCTTTACCGTATTTGTCAAGCTTTATTTCTAAGTCCTCTAGAAATTTACTCCAAGGTTCGTCTTCCAGTCTGGTTGATAAATCTTTTTTAACATTGAAAATTTCTATCCTCCAGTTCTTTAATGGTCTTTGAAAGTTCTTCATTTAATAACAGGATAAGATCGAGTGAGCACTTATTTAGAATACAGAACCATTTTTCCATGAATTGTGGATTGTTGTTTAACCTATATAACATAGGTCGAATAGCCAGTCTCATGCCTCTCGGAATTCGTCTAACGCGATGATATTGTATGAGAGTTGAGGCGTGTAGACGTTGGTTTAATTCTCTCCTGGTGAGATATTCAAGCTGTTTAAGTTGTTGGGCAACCGATCCGCCTTTTGCATCAAAAGTTTTGGTTTCCTTTATAAGATTGTATATCTGGTCTGCCTCTTCATTGGTATAGATCTTAATATTAGCTCTGTTGTCCGTGATTCCTGATATTGAGTCAAACGACATTTTTCTCTTTGGTGCTAGTGCCTACTGTTTGCAGTGCGTATAAATCAGTGAATGTGTGTGGGTGCTGCACACTATTATCAAGCTGGTGCGTTTTATACATTTTGTGTGCTGCCTCCGATGTGGTGTAAGCAGGCACCAATCGGAGGCAGCACACAAAACGTATAAAACGCACCAGCATTCATGGAAAAATGGTTATGAGGAAGAAATTTTCAATGTTAAAAAAGATTTATCAACCAGACTGGAAGACGAACCTTGGAGTAAATTTCTAGAGGACTTAGAAATAAAGCTTGACAAATACGGTAAAGAATTGCAAGAAACAAAATTGCGTAAATTCAAACGCGACACGATAGACTATAAGCTCAACGAGGCATACACTTGGGCAGAAGTATATGCCAAAAGGAGATACACAAGTAAAAAGCCACAAGCAGCGTCATCAGATGAAAGTGGAGTATCCGACAGTGACACTAATACTTCTAGGCAACCTATCAGTAAACAGCAAACTCATTCTGCAAGTCCAGTGACGTCAGCTGCCACAGAAACACCGTCTACATCAATTTCTGATCCTTTTTTAGAGAAGGGCCAACAGCCCAGCAAACCACCGGACCAACCAACAGTACAACAAACAGAAAAAAACGCGAAGAGGAAAAGGAGAAGGAAAGAGAAAGGAAAACAGGCCTACGGAGCCAGACCAAAACCTTGTGATCAATATCTCCAAACATTCTCTAACAAAATTTGAAGAACAACTGTTGAGCAAAGGAACAACTTTCGTTGGGACTTACCAAACCAACGAATTAGAGACAGACGTGGCGTTCTTTAAATTCATGCGATTACTAAGACTTAAGCATTTCTTTACAATGGTAAACCCAGTCCAAACAGAGGAAAGTGAGGAAATCAAATTTAAACCCAAAAGCACTTTTGTGGCCCCAGTCTCACACAAATCTTTGGATACATTCGAAACTTTGGTTAAGGCGGATTTAAGCAAGATCCAATACAAAAGAAAATTGAGCAACTTAACAAGAGCCGAGTACAGTACGCTACAATCCTTAGCCAAAAACCCTGCAATCGTAATCCAAAAGGCGGACAAAGGAGGAGGCCTTACAATCATGGATTCTAGTTTTTATTTACAAAAAGGCACAGAACATGTGAATGATGTAAACACTTATGCAAAACTGGATGGGGACCCAACAATGGAAATCGCCCAGACTCTTGACAAAATTTTGGAACGGGCTGATGAATTGATTTGGATTAATTCTACAACCAAACGTTACCTGAGGCAGATATACCCTAGGAGGCCAAGAATATACTTCTTACCGAAGATTCATAAAGATCTGAGAAACCCACCGTTCAGACCAATAGTATCCGGATGCTCTTCAATCTTCGAGAACT